>NW_027185655.1:86366406-86408454 GCF_028583685.1 Petaurus breviceps papuanus | reverse complement strand
TCCGCTTCCTCTTGCTCCGCCCCTTCCTGCTACGTCAGCAAGTCCAACGGGGCATGGAAGATCTTTAAATCCCATAACCCTTACAATGGGTAATCAAAATTACACAGTAAAGCAAGTTTGGGGTTTATATGTTTCCTTTCTTTAAAAATTCTGAACTCGACATTAAGATGGGCACTTCACTATACCATGGAATAAAGCTGTATATGAAACTGCACACCTCTATTATATATGTCTTTTTTCTTTTTAAGTATGTAGTTCAACATGTTACTTTTAAGACTGTCCTATTTGTATGCGTTTACCATAGAGTACTAGCCCTGGAGGCAGGAAGACCAGAGTTCAAATCCAACCTAAGACACTAGCTATGTGACCCTGGGTAAGTGACTTAACCCTGTTTGCCTCAGTTTCCTTATCTGTAAAATGAGCTAGAGAAGGAAATGGCAAACCACTCCAGTATTGCAGCTGCAAGCACCCTAGCATACCCAGGATGGCTGCTAGCACAGGTTCTTAGATCTGCTTTTCTAAAGGAAAGCAACTCAAAAGGGGTTAACAATTTTACTTTAATCAAATATATATTATTTACCTAGGTCAGGAGGAAAAGTTAGCACCCTGAACTTCAGAGAATACAAACAAGTTACAAGCAGGCAAAAAATAAAAAAGCACAGACAGAGAAATAATACAATTCAGCAAACCAACAGACAGGGCTTCTAAGCTATCTGACCATTACATACATATAGTGTTAGTTACTAGAGAGAGAAGCATCAACATCTGGGTTTTCAAAGCTGAGGGGCTCAACAACTGCCCGGAGTCTCATCTGGCCAAATCACACAACTTTTCCCAAAGCAAGCCCCAAAGCAAAACCTCACCTCAGAGATACATATAGCCTTTTCCAGGGTCAGAGAACATCATAACCCTCATGACCCACTTGACTACAAAGTAACAAAAGTTGTACCTTCCTGAAAAACAAGCCTTTATGTGACCAGATGTAGCCTATCAGGGGGCAGAGTTTATTTTCAAGTTAGGAAAGGTCCTCAAATTCACCAAGGTCTATCAAGGGGTAGGGAAGATCTTAAAATTCCTATTACCATTACAAGTATCTACCAAGAAAACCCCAAATGGGGTCACAAAGAGTTGAATATGAATGAAATGATTCAATAACAACAAAAACTGACCTTTTGTAGGCCAGGATACTGGTGGAACTGGGGAAGCATGAGTTAACCCCCTACATTCCCACAATACCAGCTGAAAATGTTTATGCCTGTTATATACAGTAAGGGCATATAAATAGTTGCCTTTAGGAAGCTGTGGTGGAAATATGGAGCAATGTGGGTTATCTTTGCCCCACTCCCTACCATTTATCTGGAAAATGGCTGTGGATTCTTTGGGTAAGAACTTAGATGCAGTTTTATAGACTTTGGAACCCCTAAAACTATAACCATAGTGGCAAACAAAGTACTTTGTTCCTTGTTTCAGCTTATTAAGTGCTTTTGAGCCTCACCTTTGATTATGACAAATCTTTGTTGGAAACAGTATGCATTGTATTGCCCTTAATATGCCTAAGGGAGTTTGGAGACCTTCCTTGCCCTTAATAGATCTAAAGTGGGAGGAGCTTGCCAAAAGAGCAGAACAGGAAGGAGCAAAGCATGTAAAAGCTTAAGCACAAGCTTGGGACCAAGCAGAACTGACAGAGAGGATGTTTGTGATGTTGGCACTCTCTCTGTTGTTCTGTGTTGGTGTTACTTTACACTCTGTCTGTTGATTGTGTTGCTTTGTCCAGAGAGAAGCATTCTGTCTATGATTGTATTACTTTGTCAGACAGAAGCATTCTGTCTGTTGAATTGTTACTTTGTTAGACAAAAGCACTCTGTTGATTTGTGTTGATTTCTCAGACAGAAAGTGAATTGAGATGATAGTGCCAGCAATGTGTGTGAATATTTTAACTGTTAAGCTTAATGTGTGTAAATGCTGTTGTGGCTTTGTTAAGCTTCATTTTCCTAGAAACAGAAACTGCAAAGAGCTTGGGGTGGAGCAGTCCCTATGAGCTGGATCAGAGAACTGCCTAGCTGTGAATCTAGGCAAGAGCTGGTAAGTGGAAGAGGAGCCATGGACTTTGGAAGTCAGACTGTAGTTAAGATTAAAGGACCTTTTACTTGGGTACTCAGTGCTGATTGATAAGATTTTAACTTACTGTGATCTAGGGCTGAATGGCACACTACCCCTTAAGGATAGTTGACTTAAGGATGATTGGAAGCCAGCCTCCAATCAAGATGAAAGAAGACTTTAGATGGGTACTTTATATCGATTAAGGAGATTGTGACTTACTGAATGATATGTTTTGTTTAAGACTATGTGGCCACCTTAGTAATAAGTTGTTATGTCATATTGTTGTGAATATTTTGCTTTAGTTTATTTCTGAATAAATATCACTATACTATGTGATTAGATCCTTAAAGTTATTCACAGCAGCAGTCCTCAGGAAAGCTGCTCATAATTGGCTTTACAGTAACTTTACCAACAAACATGAGGTTTTCATTGTTCTATCTAGAAACAATGAGTTTCCCTAGAGTCCCTTGGGGCTAGAATAGTTAAGCTACTCCTTATCCCTAGGGTTGCATGAAAGCTAAGCTTCCAAAACAACAATATAACAGGCCTAGAATTTAATAGAACTAGACTCCTATCCCACCCAAATGTCAGGAGAATCACTTTCAGATGTTGGGGATGGGAAAGTTGTGGAGGAGGTGACATTTGAGCTGGGCCTAGAAATAGAGGTTTTTGAAAAAGGGATAAAGACTCTATTCCTGGTGTGAGGAGTATATGAGCAAAGTCACAGAGACTCTACAAAATAGGGTGGGTTCAGGAAATATTCAGTAGAATGTTCCAACTAGCATGTAAGTCACATGAAAGGGCATGTGTGAGGAAGGAATACAGAATGGAGCCATGTCCTAAAGCCAGGTAATGATCTTCCTATTAGTATAGCTAATGTAGATAATGTAGTATAGCTAATATAGATCATTTAAAGGTATAAATACAGACTGCATCTTGTCTTATTATATTGCAAAGGTGATGGGGTACAGGCTCTGAGAAACCCCTTGAACTCTGAATCTTCTCACTTGATGAGGCATTTGCCTGAGGCCAAAAGGCTTTCATTTTCCTAGGCCCAAATCTCTGTTACTCTGTAAGGGTTATGGGATTTAAAGATCTTCCATGCCCCATTGGACTTGCTAACGTAGCAGGAAGGGGCGGAGCAAGAGGAAGCGCCATATGATATACTGAGTGTTATGATTATATATATATATATATATATATATATTTGATATGTTTTATTTAAGGATGTTGTTATATATTATGCTTTACTGAACAATGTGTAGTTTATTGCTGAATAGAGAGTTCATTATATTATGTGATTATACTCTTAAAATTATTCACAGCAGCTGTCCTCAGGTGTGCTACTGTGATTGGTTTTACAAAACATAGTAATTGCAGGTAAACAGAGAGATAGCTCAGAGCAGGGATTATTAATATTTTTGTGTTATGGGTCATTTGTAAGTCTAGTGAAGCCTGTGAACTTCTTTTTAGAATCATTTCATTTTAACCATAATAGAAAAAAAATGTGAAATTTTGGTTAGAATACAGTGATAAAAAAGATATAAATTTTTTCCCCATCCAAATTCACAGACCTACTGAAATCTAAGAAGCCTTGGTTTAGAGGCTCTCCATAGGAAAATAAAGGACTTGGTAGTCAGTATCATGTTGTGCCCAACAGGAACCAAAATTTTTTTTTCTAAAAATTTTTTTTTTTTGCCTTTTGGAGGGCAATTGGGGTTAAGTAACTTGCCCAAGGTTACATGGTTAGTTTTTGTGTGTGTGGGTGTTAAGTGTCTGAGGCTAGAACCGAACTCAGGTCCTCCTGACTCCGGGGCTAGCCCTTTACTCACTGCACCACCTAACTGCCCCTTTTTTCTAAAATCTTAAAGACATTTTGTTATATCATTGTCATATCCCAATAACATGCTGTCTCCCTACCCCTACTACAGGATTTTCCTTTATAACAAAGGGAACTAAGCAAAACAAATACTTCTCTCTTGTCTGAAGATTTTATACCTTTTCATATCCATAATCTATTGCCTCTCTTTCTCTCTGTTGAGGGACTTTAGTTGTGAGAATGCTGGGTCTGGAGTCCTGAAGAGCCAAAATTCAAATTCATCTTCGGATATTTACTAAATATGTTACCCTGGGTAAGTCACTTAGCTGTGTCTACCTCAGTTTTCTCATCTGTAAAATGAGATGGTAAAGGAAATGGCAAACCACTCCAGTATCTTTGCTGAGAAAACCCCAAATGGGGTCACAAAGAGTTGGACATGACTGAAACAACTGAACAATAAAAATGGGGATATTAATAGCACCTACCTCCCAGTGCTTTGCAAACCTTAAATTACTATATAAATGCTATTAGCTTTTATTATTACTAAGAGGGAAATATGGAAGAAACAGTATTTTGTGGAATATTTAATCATACCCTTCTTGTTCATGATAAGCATAAGCAAAAAAGATCACCAGGAATAAAACTGATGCCCATGAGCCAATATCTATTGCAGAAGACAGTGAGAGAGATCAAAAAAGGATTTCATAAGATAATCCAAAATTAAGTCAATACATACTTTAATACTATTGTATACCTGTAAGAGTCTTTCAAACTGTGGTGCTGGAGACTTTTGAATGTCCCTTGGACAGCAAGCAAGATCAAATTAATCAATACTTAAAAGAAATTCATTCAGGTTATTCACTGGATGGTCAGATACTGAAACTTAAATACTTTAGTCACATAATGAGAAGAAATTCATAAAGATCCTGATGGAAGATTGGAGGCAAAAGGAAAGAGGATGATAGAGCATGAGATGGATAGATAGTGTCATGAACATGACCTTGGACAGACTCTGAGAGATAGTGGAGGATAGAAGAGCCTGGGGTGCTGTGGGCCATGGGGTCATGAAGAGTCAGACATGACTAATCAACTGAACAATAACAACAAAACTTGACTAAAACAAAGGGAAGGAAAGTGAAAAATGTTTGAAAAAAAGACTCAATTGAAAGAATCCACTGATCACCTCCTGAAAAAGATCCCAAAAAGAAAACTCCTAGGAATATTATAGCCAGGTTCTGGAATTCCCAGATCAAGGAGAGAATATTACAAGCAGCCAGGAAGAAACAATTTGAATATTGTGGAAACACAATCAGGATAACCCAGGATCTGGCAGCTTCTACACTGAGGGATCAAAGGGCCTGGAATATGATATTCCAGAGTGCTGAAGAGCTGGGATTAAAAACAAGAATCACCTACCCAGCAAAACTGAGCATCATGTTTCAGGGGAAGGTCATTCAGTGGAATAGAGGACTTTCAAGCATTCTTAATGAAAAAACCAGAGTTGAATAGAAAATTTGACATCCAGATACAAGAAGCAAGAGAAGAATGAGAAGGTAAACAGGGAGAAGAAATCATAAGGAACTTATTAAAGTTGAACTATTTACATTCCTACATGGAAAAATGATAATTGTAACTGATGAAACTTTTCTCAGTATGAAAATAGTTGAAGGGAATATAAATATATGTATTTACATATATAATATATACATATATATGGGCATTTGAATACATATGTGAATGTGTTTATATATGTTTACAGGTATACATAGATAGAGGGCAAAGGACCAATTTAATAGGAAGGGATGATACTTAAAAGGTCAAATTAAGAGGTGAGAGAGGAATATAATTAGAGGAGATGGGGAGAGACAGAATGGGGGTAAACTATCTCATATAGAAGAGGCAAGGGAAAAATGGAGGGGAAGAACAGGAAGGCAAAAAGGAATGGGTCAACCTTATTCTAATTGATTTTGGCTCAGGAAGGGAATGACATACACACTAAATAGGGTATCTCACCCTACAGGAGAGTAGTGGGGAAGGAGATGATAGGGGGGATGATGGAAGGGAGGGCAGGCTCGGGGGGGAGGGAAGTTGGAAGCACCCACTTTTGAAAAGGAACAGGATCAAAGTAGAGAATGGAACAAGTGGGAGGTGAGATAGGAGGGAGGGAAATATAGTCAGTCTTTTACAATATATCGACTATGGTAATGTTTTACCTAGCTGCACATGTACAACCTATACTGAATTGCTTATCTTTCCGGTAAGGGTGGATGACAAGGGAGGAAGGGAATGAATCTGGAATTCAAAGTTTTAAAATCAAAAGTATATATATATATATATATATATATATATATATATATATACATATATACACACACACATATATATATATATATACATATACTATTAATAATAATATTTTACATGTAATTGGGAAATAAGATATACAGGCACTGGGGCATAGAGATCCATAGAGATGGGAGAAGATATGGGAGAGAGTAGTTTGGAGGAGGGGATATCTTGTGGGATCGCTATTTTGGGGCATTGGGTAGGGGAAAAATGGGGAGAAAATTTGTAACTCAAAATCTGGGGGAAATGAATAACGTAAACCAGAAGTTAATGAAGCATTTGAAAAAAAGAAAAAAAGACTCAAGATCAATAAATGAAAGAGGCTTCATTGTCCTATGGTCTATTTGTGTAAAAAGAGAGTCAGGAGGCCCTGTACATGGTGAACAGCAAGTACTATAATAAAAATGTAATCAACTAAATCTTAGACTAGAACAGCATTAATGTTTATGTGGCACATTAAGGTTCCATGCTACTTTACACATGTCTCATTTGACCCTCATCACAACCTTATGAGATAGGTATGACAGATAGTATTATCCCTATTTTACAGGTAAGGAATTTGAGACTTAGAGAGAGTTGGAACCCAGGCCTTCCCTGTTCAGCACTCTATGCACTGAAAACAACTGGACCTTTCTGTACTTCCAAACATTGCAAAAATCTTTTTTTTTATTCTTGAAACATGAATCCTGTTCATTTCCTTTGGAACTAACCTAACTCATAAATTATCTCCAAATTTGCTTCACCTGGGCCAAATACCACATTCAGGACCATAAGGCATCTCAAATTCAACAGTTCAAAACTTTATTATTCCCCCTCCCACTCCTACCCCTCTCCTACCCTTCTTCTGTATTTCCCTTTTGCTATAGAAGGAAACACCATCATTCTAGTCTCCCTGGTTGGCAATCTCATGTCATTTTTGACTCTTCCCCCTTTTGCACATCCTACATAACCCATCAATCACAAAATCTTGTAATTTCTTTCTTTCTCTATACCAGGGTGTCAAACTTAAATAGACAGATCCCTGCACATATTGACCTAGAAAACTAATTAACTATCTATATTTTAGATTACATTTTAATCTAGTTGAGGCTGCATGCAGGGGTATTATGGGCTGCAGATGACACCTCTGCTCAATATATCTCTAATATGCCCCCTTCTTTCCACTCATATAACCACTACCCTTGATAAGGGTATGATCATCTCTTCTGTAGATCAGTGAAATAGCCTTCTCATTGAATTCTGCCTCAAGTCTCTGTTAACTCTAATCCCAATTAACATAGCAGCCAAATTTTCATAAGATAGAAGTCAGACCACATCTTTCCCCCTGCTCATTCAAAGCAAATGACTCCCTGTTGCCTCTAGGATAAATAAAGATGTAAGGGGCAGCAAGGTAGCTCAGTGAATAGAGCACAACCCTGGAATCAGAAGGACAGAGTTCATATCCAACCTCAGACACTTGGCAATTACTAGCTGTGTGACCTTGGGCAAGTCACAACCCCAATTTCCTTGCCTTCCCCCTTCCAAAAGAAAGGAACAAGTAGGTAATTAAATAATGGGTAAAATCTATGTGAAAAAAGAAGACGTTTGGCTTTTAAAGCTTGTAAAAACCTGATATCTATCTTTCTGGGTTTTTTTTTTTTTAATACATCACTCCCTTCTAACCCATCAACAAACCAACCAGTCTATTTGCTGTTCCTCATACAATGCTTCCAAGAATCAAGTCAGATTTGCAATGAAGTATTTCATGTCCAAATTAAAGATGAAAGACATCAGAAAATGGATTCTGAAAATATCTTCAAGTTCATTCTCTTAATAGTTGAAATGTAAAAGCTAAGTCAATCTAGACTTGTTATTTTTAAGCCTTTTCTTATTTTCCTTATTCTCAGACAATTGCTTTAAAATATTTTTAATCCAGATAAAATTCTTAAATCTGTATTATGGATTAAAAATTGCAAACAGTGAAATTAATACTTTTTCCTCCTTTTTTTTTTTTTACCATGGCATAAGTTTACTTCTGTTAAAGAATAAGTTGACAAAAATCATTATATATGTATATATTAAAGACCATCATTTGTATAATTGCATATATATACCCACTATAATGTCTATGTAAAGATGCCAATACCAAAGAATTAAGTCCCAGTGGTATGGGCAATTTCTTTTGACCAATTGATTTAGATTGCTGCAAACACTCACTTCTAAACTACAGCTAAGAAACTAAATAGCTGCAGTGGTTTTGCTGTATGATGCATTGTTAGAACTGAAATACAAACACTTCAAACCCTAGGGTTGATTGTACCCCAAAGTTTATAATCACACAACATTTTCAAACCCACTATAGTCATATATACCAGTACTCTTGATATACTAGTTACAATCCAAAGAGCTTTAATCAAGTTTATTTATCAGAGCTTTTTCCTGCCCCAGACTTGCTACAGAAATAAAGGTGAGGCAGTCTGATGTAGTGAAAGAAGTGCTGGTCTGGGGTGCATTGTAGTGTGCCACTTACTATCAGGTAAGTCCTGGGAAGCTAGATAAGCTTAGTGGATAGGATGCTGGTCCTGAAGCCTATCTTCCTGAATTCAAATTCAGTCCCAGACACTTATTAGCTGTGTGACCTGGGCAAAGTGCTTCAGTTTCCCCATCTGTAAAATGACCTGGAGGAGGAAATGGGGAACCACTCCCAGGACCTCTGCCAAGAAATGAGGTCATTAAGAGTCAGAAGTGACTGAAAACAACTAAACAACAAAATCCTGAGGGTCCTACAAGAAACAATTCTCCCTTCTCTAGGCTGTTTGTTTACTTGTAAAACAAAAGTTGGACTAAAAACCCTTCCAGTTCTAAATCTATGATTCCATAAAGGAGTTGTGACTAGTAATTATAGTTTAGAAAAAGTTTATCATCTATCAACCTTTTCATTTTAGGGAATTTTCAACAACCATAACAATTAATTCACATGTATCTATAGATCTTTAAAGTTTACTTGAACTTTCTTCATGCCTCTGTGAGGTAGGTAGGGTATTATACTCATTTTGCAAGCTCAGAGGTTTAAAGACTTGCATAAAGTCACAGTGTGAGAATGAAATCAAATACTCTTTCCCCTATATTGTGCTGCATTTACCATTTATTTGTTCCAAGGACACATCACCTTTGTTGTTCAGTCATGTCTCACTCTTCATGATCCCATTTGAGGTTTTCTTGGCAAAGATACTGGAGTGGTTTGTCATTTCCTCCTCCAGCTCATTTTACAGATGCAGAAAACTGAGGCAAGTAGGGTTAAGTGACTTGTCCAGGGTCACATAGGTGCGTGTCTGAGGCCAGATTTTAACTCAGGAAGATGAATCTTCTTCCCTGACTCCAGGCCTGGCACTCTATCCACTAGACTGAAATTCATTCATATACTGAATACCCAGTCCAGTTCCAATTCTTTTAGTCTATAATAAAAAAAAAAAATTCCAGAAAAACTTCATCTATGGAAGATATTCTGATAGTTAGAATACACAGCAAAACCCCTTTTTCAAATGGAAAAAAAATTCACTGGTCAGTTTACTACCCAAATTCACATGTAAGACTTCACTCAAATTTCAAAATGTTAGACATGAGGAGAGTAAATAAGATGGGAGAAATGTAGCTCCATGGTAGCAATGAAAAGCAATGTTCATTAAGTTACTCAAGTATTAGAACTAGCAATGATCAAGACTCAATGTAATGAGGGAAAAGGGAGAACATGGCTGGTGGAACTATATATTGGTCCAGTCTTTTTTAGAGAACTATAGCTGTATCCTATTCCACTTGTGAGAATGTACCCTAAGGAGATAAGCCCAGTCAAAAAAGAAAAAAATATACAAAGCAGTTTATAGCACGACTGTAAATGAAAGACTGGAAGTAACCTGATAGCAGAAGAATGACTAACCAAATCATAGTATCAAAACAGAAGATAGCATAGGCATTAAAAATTATGATGGTTGTTTACACATAAGGATGTTTATATGAAGAAAATTTCATACAAGATATGTCCAGATCAGAACTATGTAAAATATATATAAAAATAAGAATATAAATGACAATAATTTATATTATTTTATGCGTGTCAGATTGCTTCAGTTTCTACTTTTAAAGTAACAGAACACCCTTTCGATTTAGTGAAGCAGCTAGTATCCTCCCTTTTATAGATGAGGAAAACCAAGTTCATCCACTCAGCTAAATGTCAAGATCTATCTATGCTTATAACCCATATTCTTCTGTCCAAGGCTTTTTTTTTTCCAATATGCAACCTCATTTTATCTGTCGAATCTTTTCACAATTATTTAAAATATCGCATTAATTTTACATTAAATTACATTAAAATATTACAACGCTGAGAAGTGAGAAAGGATAACATTTTGATTTCTGCTGACGATGTTTCTTTAAAATAATTCCAAGGGACAGTTAGGTGGCACAGTGAATAGAGCACTGGCCCTGGAGTCAGGAGGACCTGAGTTCAAATCTGACCTCAGCCACTTAACACAAAAACTAGCCATGTGACCTTGGGCAAGTCACAACCCCAATTGCCCTCCAAAAAGCAAAAAAAAAAAAAAAATTCCAACAGTTTAGACATGAGATCAGACCAAAGAATGCAAAGGAATGCTAGCAACTGAAGAAATGCAAAATAAAACTTTATAGTATAATCACATACATTACAAACAGCAGTGATAAATGGATTAAACTTCAGTTTCTACTGCCAGTTTTAAAGGTTGTGTGTAAGCTTCCAAGACGAAAATTCCCATACAAAGACACTTAACTCTGAACTACAAAATTATGTTATTTTCTATCTGGGACTATGAAAGGAAGGGAAGGGGAGGTGGGGAGGGTGAATCACCATTAACAATTTTCAGTGACAAAACATACTGACACTGTATAAAATGATAAAATTTTGTGACAGGTCCCACATTCTCAAGAATTTTGCAGGGAAATGGGGAGGGAGGGGTGTTGCCAACACATAAAATGAAGAACACAAGTCAAATGAACAGTTCAACACTTCTTTTTCAGACCCAAAGACAATTATTACTGCATGTAAGGCAGTGTCCTGGAATGCCAGTTTAAAAACCCTAGCTCTGATGTTTATTAGTGGTGTGATAAGAGCAAGTCAGAACATCTAGGTTCTCAGTTTCTAACAATGTAAACTAAGGATATTTTTCCTACCTACCTGGGAAAAGGATTTAGGTGTTCTCTAATAAGTCTCTCTCATCCCCAATGCTCTTTTAAATAGCATCCATGTAGGTGGAGTACTGAAACGGGGGTGGGGAATGACTTAGTTTAAGGATGAAATTATGAAAAGAACCCCAAAATGTTGGCATTATCCTACCCTAGAAATTGAAAGGAAAAAAAGAAAATGAAACGCAAAATAGGAAAATTTCTCAAGGTCAACTGAACCCGTCATCATTCCCAGTCTGTCACTGGTCGTATGATAAGAGGGGATGAATGGATCCCAGGGTAGAAAAAAGGCCTAAGTTTTTCTGTAAAAGTCTCAGTGAAGGTATAAATGTGAGACCTGTCGTTCAGATTGTAAAAGGAGACCTCCCCCAAGTCATAGTCCAGAAAAATCCCAATTCGCTTGGGTTTTATTTTTAGGAGTAGGGGGGTCGGGGTTCTTGTCAGGGCGGTATATTCATTCTTATACCACCTCAGTCTCCAGTAGCCATCCTCTGGTGATACCTGAATCTTCCCTTTCCTGGTAACAGAGTCTTTGCAAACCCCCAAAGTCCACTGAGTCTTACCTCCGACCTCTACCTCCCAATAGTGCCTCCCCGAGGAAAACCCCTCCGAACCCAGAACGAAAGGGTAAAAAGTAAATCTTTCCGGGATGTCCGGTAGATCTTGCTTTGTCTCCACAAACCTCACGCTTTTCCGGTCCTCCGAGAGGACTAGGTTGGGGTGCGCCGTCGCGGGGTCTAGTGTAATATCCACTTTGAACTTCTTGATCATCTTCTTGAGAGCAAAATGCTGGAGAGGGAAACTGCAGGTGTCCTTCTTCAGCTCGAGGGAGACGGCGGCTGGGATCTTGGCGTTCTCGCACCTGCTGATGATGTGCTTGATTCCCCTAAGGGCCTCCACGGCTGGCCGCTGGCATCTCTCCTGGATCTCGCCGACGAGCTTGTGCAGAGTAGTGCCGTGGTCCGAGAGTTTGGACACGTTCTCGCTCAGCTTCTGCATGATCTCCTTCTCCTCATCCTCCAGCCTCCGCAGCACTGCCTGGTGCTCCTCGTCCAGGAACTGGTGCAGCTTCTCAAACTCCGAGTGGAGCTTCTGCCGTCGGTTCTCCACCTTTTCCCGAAGCTCGCCAGGCTTCCTCTGCTCGCAAGCCATGAAATGACGCAAGTCCTCTACCTGCCGCTTCAGGGGCCCCAGGTAGGCGCGCAGCTTCTTTTTCTGGCATGCGGCCGCCTGGTCTATGGGGCTCACGCGGTGATCTCGGTGCTCACACGAGATGCAGCACACCAGGCAAACCACCTCGCGCTCCTTCTCGCAGAAGAGGCTCAGCGTCTGTTGGTGCTTCTCGCACACCGCCTCTTCATGCCGTCTCCGCTTGCTGCGCTTGGGACTCAGCTTCCGCGCGATCTCTGCCACGTTGCCCAGCTGCCGGTTGGTGCGGAAGGTGCGCAGGGGGAAGTGGCGGCGGCACACGGGACAGGGGAAGCGCTCCTCCAGCTCCTCCCAGCAGCGGAGGATGCAGGTGCGGCAGAAGTTGTGGCCACAGTCGATGGTCACCGGGTCATTCAGATAATCCAAGCAGATGGCACAGCTCGCCTCCACCTGGAGGCTTTCCAGGGCACTCGCCTTGGCCATGACCTAGAGGGAAAGAGGGTAGCCCGGGGGTGAGCGGCTGGGCTGAACTCAAATTCAAGATACCTTTCACTAGCCCCTTCCCAATTCAGGAACAGCCCGCAGCAGTTGCCTTCTCCTAACTCCTCATTCAAGTGCACGGCAGTAGAGCGAGCCCGCACTGTCCAGCCAATCAGTAAGCAGCGAGGTACCAGTCCTTCCCGCTTCTCCTTGGCACACTGCTGGGCTGGGAGCCGCGGGAACACCCAGGGGCGCAGGGGCCAGCCTCTCGGGGGAGCGCAGAGACCGGCCAATCGTTAACGAGCGCCACTCCGCCGGCCGTGCCCGCCACAACCAATCACCGCGCAGATGTCTCTACCGGCTAGAGGCTAAATTCCAGCACCTGTGCAGCAACTACTCTTCTGACCTTCGCGGGAGCCGTAGCTGGACTGGCCACACAGGGGGGCCGGGAGACTGTTGATTGCTGATGATACTTTTTAGTGGAACAGGTGGAGGTCGGGCCTCCTTCCCGGAGAACTGCTGTGAGCGTTGGGATTGGCCGTTCTGCTTTGGGAGCCCCGCCTCCTTCCCTCTCACCCACACCGCAGGCAGGTGGGGAGGGGGCTGTTGGGGTAAACTCTAATGATGCAACTGGGAAACTGTTCCCTATTCTTGGGGAACTTGCCCGAGCTCTGGACCTCGCCGTGGCAGAATGACACCCAGAGTAGGAATAAGGGTAACAACCGACTTTTAAATAGCTCTTTAAAGTTTGCCAAGCGCTTTGCCTTTCCTACACTCCACATCTCTGGAGACCTGGGCATTTTTACAAATGTCTGTCTCTGTCTCTCTGTCTCAGTCTGTCTCT
Source organism: Petaurus breviceps papuanus (assembly GCF_028583685.1). NCBI lineage: Eukaryota > Metazoa > Chordata > Mammalia > Diprotodontia > Petauridae > Petaurus > Petaurus breviceps. The sequence goes on along the minus strand of NW_027185655.1, from coordinate 86,394,523 downwards.
TCATGACGCCTTTTGGGGTTTTACAGATGAGGAAACTGAGGCGAACAGGGTTAAGCTGACTTGCCCAAGGTCTCAGAGTTAGTAAGTAGTGTCTGAAGCCTTATTTGAATTCGGGTCCCCCGAGTCCAGGCTTATGCTCTTATCTACTTGGCCACCCCAAACGTAGTTTATTTGTACATAATTATTTAAATGTAATCTCACTTAATAGACAACTCCGTGTGAGCAGGGACTGTCTTTTACTTGTCTTTGTATCCCCAGGACTTAGTACAGTGCCTGGCACATAGTAGGTGCTTCATGCTTATTGACTGACTGGTAGCCAAGTTTTTTGAGAGCGTTTGTACCGCTCAACTGGCCAAATAGGATGGTAGATTTAGGGTCAGAAAGGACCTTTAACGGTCAGACTCAATCCCTACTTTTTACCAGTAAGGAAATTGAATTGCCTCAGTTTCAAAGAGTTAATAAATGGCAGAAATAGAAATGGCTAGAGATGCTGGGTGACTAATTAGGAATCAATGGTAATCATCCAGATGAGGTAATGAAAGGCAAGTCAGAATCAATAAGATTTGGCAAATAAAAGTGAAGAGTCCTAACTTCTGGAATGTGAGTCTACGTTATTGGATGAATGGTAGTGGTCTTTAAAAAAAAAAAGGAATGGTAGTGGGGTTGTTGGAAATAGGGAAGTTGTAGCAGTGGATTGAAGCAAAAGATAACAGGTTTTTTGGACAGATTGGGTTTGAGATGCCTATGAGACATCCAAGTGGAATGTCAAAGAAGTAGTTGCTCTAGTGAAAGATGAGAATTGGTTATGTACATATGGAAGTGGGGTGGGGTTCTGCAAAGTAATAGTAGTTTAAGTGATCATGTCTGAGACTAAGGGGACAGCTTCCAATTGTATTGTTCCCTTTGGGAAAGTCAGGTAGACTCTGGTTTTAGGAATAACTTTTAAAGTTCTTGGTAACACAGGTCTTTCCACATATTCATCCAGTGACACGTTTATGAGAGGACTCGTAAGACTGGACTCCATGCATCTTCACTGACTGTCCCAAGCCTAGAGTTCTTCTCTACAAATCAAGGCAACAAGCATTCATTAAATGATTACTAATTGCTGGCATAGGAAGTACAAATACAAACATCTTGACTACCAGTTTACGATCTAATAGGGGAAGATGAACTGAAAAGGGATGGGGGGGAGAGGGGATGAATGTCCTAGGTACCTGGCCTGGAGTGATAAAGTCTGGTGAGTAAACAGCAACCTGGGAAGGAATGAAGACATGGCCAACCAATCAGAGGGAAAGGCCGAATGGGTGCTTCCAGTGTGAGAAGTAGTCTGAGAGTAAAGTGAACTTCTATATATGGACAAGAAAGTACTGTGAAGATTTATCCAGCAGGACAGCCTGAAGAGTAAAAAGCCTCATCTTGATCTCATGACCACCCTGGATTCTTTTTTTTTTTTTTTTTTTAGCAATCGGGGTTAAGTAACTTGCTTGAGGTTACACTACACGGCCAGGTGTCTTTGGGTGGGTGCTAAGTGTCTGGAGCGGGTGCTCCTACTAGCTGTGCTACCTGGCCGCCCCAGGCCGCCCCATCCTGGATTCTTTACAAGTCTCAGCTAAAAGTCTAACTTCTGCAAGAAGCCTTTCAATAATAATAGTAACAACAACAATATCTAACATATAGTTTTTATTATGTGAAAAACTTGGTGCTAAGTGCTTTACAATTGTTTCATTTGATCCTCACAGCAACCCTGGAAGGTAGATGCTATTATCTTCCCAGATTTACAGAGAGGGAAGAAACTGAAGCACATTCAAGGTGGATTAGCCCAAAGTAAAAAATGTCCATGCTAGATTGTGTATATCTTGTTTGTTAGCATGTTGTCTCCAGGGTTAGACTGTAAACTCTTTGAGGACAGAAACTATTTTGACTTTTCTTTGTATCTCCAGTGCTTAGCACAGTGTCTGGAACATAGCCCTTAATAAATGTTCCCAAACTGGTCAGGAGGCTCTTATTTTCTACTTCCCTTGGGCTCAATTAGAGATAAACTGGGTTTTGGTTGCATACTTGAGGAAGGGACTTACTAATTTCAGTGAAAACAAATGAGAATTCACAAGTCTCCCTGCAGACAATCCTATGTTTTAACTTATATTTTGATTTTACCTATTAAATTCCTAATGATTATATTAGGAAGCCCTGTTGTAGTGGAAAGAGTACTGGATTTCACAGTTTTGGAGTCAAAATACATGAATCCGAGGTGGGGCCTCAAAAACTTCCTGGCTTTGTGCCCCAAATAAATCACCTAACTCCGGTAGACTCAGTTTTCTCATTTGTAAATTCAGGATGATAAGAGACTTTTACTACCTCATGGCTTTGTTATCATGAAAACACTTTGTAAAATAAACCCTAAAGTGCTCTATTGTTAGTTAATGTGAAGTATTAGTTTTTGAAATGCAGACAACTAGCATTTATTGTGTCCCTTCTAAATGTCTGGCACTATGCTGGGCCCTGGGAAAAACTAATTAAAGGAAAAAAAACTTAAGCATCCTGCCCTCAAGGAATTTGCATTCTGATGGGGGCACCGAGTTGGGGAAGGAGATATATTGTTTACATATGTAAATATGATATACACATAAAATAATGGAAAGGGGAGAGGCATTAGCTGTGGGGTAGATCTGAAAAAGAGTTATGTAGGAAATGATCTTAAGAGTAGAGATTTTAACAAGCCAGGGATTCTAATTTTTGTTACTGTTGTCTTTGGTTTTTACCTAACCCAAATTGTCTACATATCACTTCCCTTCTTCCCTATCCCTCCAGCCGTTCCTTTTTAACAAAGTCCAGAAAAGCAAGAGATAAAGAAAAGCAAGATAAAGCAGTTCAGCAAAATTAATCATAGCAATTGAATTTGACAGTATTCCTCATCCACAGTCGCTCAACTCTCTAGAGAAGGAAGGAAAGCACATTTCTTTATCTTTTCTTACGGGACTAGCTTGCCAACCTCTCTTTAAATAGACTGTGATTCTCATCTTTTGCAGGACTTTGGGGAAAGATTCCTTCTCTCATACCCATTCTTTGAAAAAAAAAAAGTCACTGATATTTTTTTCTTTTAGTTTGCCTAAATTTCCCATTACTCTCCTCTGCTTCCAAGAGAGCTATCCCTATAACACTGAATTAAAAAAAAAATTCTGCAAACAATCATAAATAGACAAATCTGACATAATATTCAGGGTTTAATACTCCATGGATCCCCCACCTCTGCAAAGGAATCCTCATCTCTTCTTTGAGACCAAGTTTATTATTTTTTAAAGTTTATTCTTTGTAATTTTGCAATAGTCATTTTTAATGTTTTTATGTTATTTCCATTTACATTGTTATACTCATGTATATTATTCTCTTGGCTCTGCTTGCTTTGCTGATTCCATTCAAGTACATCTTTCCATGTTTCTCCTTATTCATCATATTTTTCCCCCATTGATGAGTATCTATTTTGTTTCCTTTTCTTTGATACCACAAAAGTTCGGTTATGATATTTTGGCCTTCACACCTATTATTAATCTGGAACTCTTCAGAAAGGACTAAAACCAACTAGAGAACTGAGAAACAGGTGGAGAAAGTCTTGTTGAGCTATTTATGAACACACCTGGTCATAACTTGTGGAACAACAAAAAAAGACACAAGAAAATAGGTTTTAGTCAAATGCAGGGTGGAGTAGAAGGCTTAAAAATGAATGTTTATCATGTTTTGGTTATTAATTTTGTGCTGTGGAATTCCTGCCAACTTGCATTCTTACAGTCTGAGAGTTCCCTCTGCTAAAAAAATGACAAATTCAATCTCAATCCCAGTTTATTGTTTATTTTTATGCTACTCAATTCTTACCAGAGGGAGGAGGACCTTTGATAATGGAGAACTGGAAAATGTAGAATGTCCATGAATATTCTTCCAGCAAAGAAAGGGACACTACTCCCTTTCCCCCTCCCCCCAAAGGAATATGGGGAATTATTTTCCTTTTGCCTTTAATACCTTATTTTTAGAAAAATATAGTGGCTCAGAAAAAGGAAATTAAAATTCATAACATGTAACTTCAGAGCACAAATTTGACACTGTTAGTTTGTTAATTTTATCTTTGGTGAATCTTTGGTCAGGGCAGGTAGATGCACTTTTCCTGCCCCCTTTGGCCACTGGGGAAGAAATGCTTACCCCTTTTTATTTTCAGCAAAAATTCTAGGATATGAAGAGTTGTGAATGGGGACCAGGCCATGTAAAGAAATGAAGTGATATACATCATAATAATAGTGCTTTGCATGCAAAGAACTTTCATCTTCAAAGCTGTTTGTATCTGTGCATCTTTGTTCAAGGTGTCCACCCCTCCTGTACTCTGGGACAATTTTTACTCTTTACTAGTCTTAGTACATTTTTATCTAGCAGATAATAGTTTGTTTTTCTTCTATTTTTCCCACTGGCGGGATGTTTTTCATGAGGTTTTTATTTGTTTTGATTTATTTTGTTTTGGAGAAGGCAGGGAAAGGGAGGCAGGGAAAACCTACTCCTTGACTCTCCTTTTCAAGGTAAGGATGGGCTTGGGAAAATATCCAGTCGTTAATTAATCCTCACAACACCTCTGTGAAGTAGGTAACTATTAATCTTATTTTAGAGATGGGGAAATGAAGGCGAGGGTTAAATAACTTGCCCAAGGTCACTTAGGCAATCAACATCAGAGCCAGTTTGAAAATAAAAATACTTTATATAACACTATTTCCCCAAGAGCTTAAGGCACTTGGCATTCACAAGATTTTTTATTTTTCTCCCCTTACTTAGTCCTATGCTTAGACTAAATGTTTTAATTATTTTCAAAAGGTCCATTTTTAATTATAGGACATTTCTCTTGGCACTAGTTAAAATAGGATTAATATCCCAGATGTGGCATTGAATCTTTAAACACACACACATACATACACAAGCAAATAGTTCTTATTATATGATTTTATTTAAATAAAAAAAGTCTCTGAGCCTTTCAGATCAATCTGGAATTTACTTTTGTCTTTTTCTGGGAGATAGTAAATTTCATTTGGTATATTGTTTGTTTGTTTTTTTTTTTTTGCTTTTTTGGAGGGTGGAGGGCAGGGCAATTGGGATTAAGTGACTTGCCCAAGGTCACACAGCTAGTTTTTGTGTTAAGTATCTGAGGTCGAATTTGAACTCAGGTCCTCCTGACTCCAGGGCCCGTGCTCTATTTACTCATGGCTTTCTTCTCAGCTCCCCACTCCCTATAGCTAAACAATAGTCAAGTATTGCTATTTCTACTTCTATGTCTCTTGCATCTAACCCGTTTAAAACTTACTCGGCTACCACCCTATTAAGCCCAAATCACCTGTCCTTGATTATTGCAGGATCCTCTTAATTGCTCTCCTTCCTTCAAATCTCTCCCTTCTCCAATCCATTCTTTCTCTACACAGCAGCTAAAGTAATTTGCCTTAAAGTGTGTATCTCACCTCATTGCTCCCCTTGTTGGTAAACTCCATTGGTTCTCTATTGCTTCTCAGATAAAGTAGATACTGTTTCCTTTGCCTTTAAAATTCCTTTATAAGCTAAATCACTCCTATTTTCCCATCTTCTTCCTCCATGCTAGGAATTCATTTTTTCCTTACTTCTAAGAAGCATCTACCACCTACACCAAGCCTTTCCTGACCCCCTCCCTGTTAGTGGCTTCTCTAAGGACCTGGTATTTACCCTGACAAATTCTAGATATGCTAGCTATTTAGTTTGTATTTGCCTGTATGACATTAGAATGTGAGTTTCTTCAGAGTAGAGATTGTTTCATGCCTTTTTATTTTTATCCCTGAGTCTAGCTCAAGGTTAGGTGGTTGATTGATTGGTTAAATTATTCATGGGTTGACTGAGGCACTATATCTTTTTTCCTTTAAAAAAAATAAATTCATTGTTTATTTTTTAATGTTCTTTAAAAATTTTTCTAAGTTCCAAATTCTCTCCCTCATATTTTACTCCTTGCCCCCCCCCCCCCCCTTTTTTCCCCCCCCCCCCCCAACCTCTGTAAGGTGTCTTCTCAGATCTCTTCTTTGGGACCAAGTTTGGTTTTTGTAATTTTACAACATTCTTTTCCAGTTGTTTTGTGTTTGTTAATCTTTCTATTGACATTGTTGTAGTCATTATGTATATTCTTTTCTTAGTAATATTTCCCTTTGCATCAGTTTATATATAGTATGTCTTTCCATTCTTCATCATAGAGTACAATAATATTCTATTACATCCTTGTAGCATAATTTACCTTTTCTTAGTTCTGTGTGTAGCTGTATGCCCAAAAAGTACTGCTATAAATATTTTTTGATGGGGGTCGGGATCCCAATAGGTTCAGCAGAAATTATGATCTTATCTAAGACCAGAAAACATGCAGTGTTGTCTGGAAAGAATTCAAGGTCTCAGGCTTAATTGGAGTGAGAGTTGTAGAAGTTTATTGTTAAGCTTCCATGAGAAGTGGGCAAGAGTCCTTTAGGGGACCTGCAAGTGAGAGGGGTACATGCTTTTACCTTTAAAGGGCAGGGCTGCTATTGTCAGGGCTGACCAGACAGGAGGGGCCTCAGTCCATAGACAAAGGTCAGAGCTGACCAAGAGGAGCATGTGGATAGATAGTTTAGATAAGATTTGGGCCAGGTCCTTAAGGAGACAAAAGGCAAGGATAAATGAGGGTGTGGGCCAGGCCCAGAAGAAATGAAGACATTAAGTAAGAACAAAGGGGTCACAGGGTGTTGCCTAGGTGGATTGTGGGATAGGGAGAAGGGGCAGATCTCAAGGGTGGGAAAGGACAAATTGCAGTTACAACTTCACAGACTGGTTTTACAAGTTGGTTTGACCTAGACCCCAGATACCCCATCAGCAGGACCTGTGTTGCTATTTTGGGGTCCCAGTGCCCCAAGACTTCAATATAACTAGTTAAATGTCTCAAGAAGAATATGAATTTAGGTCTGCCAGCTATCATGAGTTGGGTGATGGGAGTGAGGAGTTGAGGATGACACCTAAGTTGTGTGACTGGGTGGCTAGGAAGATGGTACCCTTGATAGTAATAGGGAAGTTAGCCAGAGGACAGAGAGGGAAAGATAATTAATTCCATTTTAGACTTGCTGAGTTTAAGATGACTAACGAACATACCGTTTGAGATGTCCAATAAACAGTTGGGGATAAAAGACTGAATGACAAGGAGAGGTTAATTCTGGGATCTGAGAAACATCTTCGTAGAAATAATAATTCAATGCTTAGTTGCTGATGAGATTGTGGAGTTCTTTAGGATACATCTTAGGTTTTTAATAACCTTTTAGGCCTACTTAAAGTACACATATCATTGGCATTCCATGCAGAATGGAAATGAAGACAGCATGCAAACCTTGGGTTCACAGGAATTGCTAAAGGTCAGTTTTTTTTTTTCCTGTGAGAAATGATTTTCTCTGTGGTTAGTCTTATTAGAATTCCCAATACTGGCAAGGATTCTTTAAAATGGTAGAGGCTCCCTTTAAAATCATTCTCATTTGCTCTTCCAACCCGCCTCGGTGGCAAGCGCAGGTGCAGCGGTGGCAGCATGTCCCACAGGAAGTTCTCGGCTCCCAGGCATGGGTCTCTGGGCTTCCTGCCTCGAAAGAGAAGCAGCAGGCACCAGGGAAAGGTGAAGAGCTTCCCCAAAGATGACCCCACCAAGTCCATCCACCTGACAGCCTTCCTGGGCATGACCCACATTGTTTGGGAGGTGGACAGGCCTGGCTCGAAGGTCAACAAGAAGGAAGTCGTGGAGGCCGTCACCATCGTGGAGACGCCTCCCATGGTCATTGTAGGCATCGTGGGCTACGTGCAGACCCCCGGGGCCTGCGTAGCTTCAAAACCATCTTTGCTGAGCACATCAGTGATGAGTGTAAGAGGCGGTTCTATAAGAACTGGCATAAGTCCAAGAAGAAGGCCTTCACCAAGTACTGCAAGAAGTGGCAGGACGATGACATCAAAAAGCAGCTGGAGAGAGACTTCAGCAGCATGAAGAAGTACTGCCAGGTGATCCTCATCATTGCCCACACCCAGATTCGCCTGCTGCCTCTGAGGCAGAAGAAGTTCCACCTGATGGAGATCCAGGTGAATGGCAGCTGAGAAGCTGGACTGGGCCTGGGAGAAGCTGGAACAGCAGGTGCCCGTGTCCACTGTGTTTGGGCAGGACGAGATGATTGACGTCATTGGAGTGACCAAGGGGAAGGGCTACAAAGGTGTCACCAGCTGCTGGTACACAAAGAAACTGCCCTAAAAAAACCACCAAGGCCTGCGTAAGGTGGCATGCATTAGAGCTTGGCATCCTGCCTGTGTGGCCTTCTCTGTGGCTCGAGCTGGTCAGAAGGGCTACCACCATCGCACCGAGATCAACAAGAAGATGTACAAGATCGGCCAGGGCTACCAGATCAAGGATGGCAAGCTGATCAAAAACAATGCGTCCACAGATTATGATCTGTCTGACAAGAGCATTAACCCTCTGGGAGGCTTCGTCCACTAAGGTGAAGTGACCAATGACTTTGTCATGCTGAAAGGCTGTGTCGTAGGGACCAAAAAGCATGTCCTCACCCTGCGGAAGTCTCTGCTGGTACAGACCAAGCATTGTGCCCTGGAGAAGATTGACCTGAAGTTCATCAACACCACCTCCAAATTTGGTCATGGTCAGTTCCAGACCGTGGAGGAGAAGAAAGCTTTCATGGGACCACTCAAAAAAGACCGTGTTGAGAAAGACGAAGCTGCCTAGTTTTTGCAGATCAATGTGGAGCTGGTGGATTCACAATAAAATTTTCAAAATTAAAAAAAAAAATCATTCTCATTCTCATTCCCCTTATTGTTGCCAACAGGGAGGGAAATGAAGTGGAAATATCATAGTTCTATTTCCTTGGTTTCAAAGGTTACTTTATTTGGGGATCTGGTGTTTCTCAAAACTTATAGTACAAAGGTTTATTCACCTCCTTCACACACTTTATCAAGTGATTTGCTTATGATGATAACATATAAACAAATGGATGTTAGAGTAGGCTTCTTGTAGAAGATGAAATTTTAGCTGGGTTTTAAAGGAAACTATGGTGATCAATACTCAAGAGTGGTGGAGGGAGATCTCTCTAGGCACAGGAAACAGCCTCAGCTGAGCCCAGAGCTGAGAGATGGAATATCTTGTTCTGGGGCAGCCAGAAGGCCAGTGTCACTGTATTGAAGAGCAAGTGTATAATGTATAAGAATAATGTAATGTAATGTAAAGTAATGTATAAGAAGATTGGAAAGATTAACTCTTAAGTCATTGGAACTTATTGAGTAGGAAGGTGATCTGCACTTTAAAAGGAAAATCACTTGGGTGGCTGAATAGAGAATAAACTGGAGTGGGTTGAGACTTTGAGACAGACTCTTCAGCAGGCTATTGCAGTGATCCAGGTGTGAGGTGATGAGGGTCTGCCCTAGAGTGGTGGCAGTGTCAGAGGAGGGAGCATAATTGAAACAGATTGGAAGAGTAAAATAGCCAAACCCTGGTAACAGCTTGGATATTGGAGGGGTTGTGTGTGTATGTGAGAGATGAGGAGGAAACTGAGAATATGGTGTCTTCCTGATGAGGTACAGGCTCTGGGAACCCCCTTGAACTCTCCTTGAATCTTCCCATTTGATGAGATTTGCCTGAGGCCATAAGCCTTTCATTATAGCTTGACCCAAATCTCTCTTACTAGTCTAGCCCTCTATTGTCCAGCTAGCTCCCACCCTCCCACTCTCAAAATAACTATACCCAAATCTGTTATATTGTCATTTCCATGTAGCCTCCAGCTACTTCCCATCCTCAATCTCATTACTGGAGTGAGACCTCATTTGACTCCTCCTGAAGACAGTCCCCAAACTCCTCCTCTAGACCACCCCTAGATTACTCCCACAACCTTTCGGTGTGTAAGACCCCATCTTGCCTCCATGAGAAAAGAAAGGCAGAGAATTATATGGGGAAAACTCACTGTGTCTCAGACTATTCTGGCCCACTTGTTCAATACAAGCATCACAGATACCAAGGCTCCTTAATAGTCTACCCATTATGGTGAATCTTTAATAAACTTTTCTTTGGCTGAGAGAAGGTTTGAATCGAATTCGTTCCGCAGGACCTAGCATGTTGGTATTTTGGGGTCTTGAGCGCCTAAACCTCAACAGTCCTCTACAGTAATGGAGGAGGCAAGAGGGGCAGAAAGTTTAGGGGGAAAGATGATGAGTTCTGTTTTGGACATTATTGAATTTAATATGTCTACTGTACATCCAGTTTGAGATTTCTGAAAGGCAGTTGAATATTTGAGATTGGAGGTCCCTGAGAGATTGGGGAAGGAAAGGTAGATTTGAGAATCATTATCTTAGAGATGGTAATTAAGTCCTTGGAAACTGATAAGATCACTTAAGTGAAGTAGGTCCAGGGAGAAGAGGAGAGGGCCCAGAAAATAACCTGGAGCCACCCCTGTGGTTAGAAGATGTGATCTGGAGAAGGATCTAGTTGAGGAGACCTAGGGAAAGGTCAAAATAGGTAGAAGAAACAGGAAAAAGTCATTTCTAGAAAACCTAGAGAGTATTTGGGAGGAGAAAGTCATCAACATTGTCAAAAGGCTTCAGTGGGGTCAAGGAGAATAAGAATTGAGAAAAGACCATTGGATTTGGTGACTAAGAGATGATTTATAACTTTCAAGAGAGCAGTTTCCCTGAAAGGATGAGGTCAGAAGCCAGATTGTAAGGGGCATAGAGAGAAAAGAGTGGAGAGAAAGTAGAGGTATCTGTTGTAATGTTGATGACATTATCCTGAAATTTAGCCACAAAGGGCTGTAGAGAAACTTGGATATCTGGACCTGGCCATTCTTAGTAGGGCCTTGAGTCAGTCACCTGGTAGTTTAGATTTGATATCAGAAAAAAATTAGTCATTCTTAGGTCACTGAACAAAAGGACATTTATTTATCAGGAGCAGGAAGAAATTCAATAATGACAGGCTTTGAGGACTCCTAGATAGGATAACTGAGTAAAGCTCCCTTGCCTGGAGTACCCTTCTTGATTCCCACAGACAAGCTTCAGAGAATGCCCCAAGCTACTCCTGGTTGCTGTGTACTAAGGCAACCCAGAAGTGGTGTCATCTGCCTGAGCCAACCAAGTTTCCAGGACACCTTCAATACTTATTAAGGAAAAAACAAGCTTAACTTTCAGGGACAGAGTTTAGGATATTGCTCCCTCTTCAAGAGGAGAAGGGAAGCAAGGATATCTTGGGGAGAAGGGGAACCCTAACTTTGAGAAATGGAAGGGAGGGCAACAAAGACAAACTTTATCTCCTGTAAGTCTTGCCTAAGGTCATATAAAGAAATTGTTTTGACATAGGATTCCCAGTTCTTCATCCCAAGCTAGACAGCTTAATAAGTGTTTTTTTAAATTGAACTGAATGTATACAATTATCTCTTTGCTCCTGGGTTTTCTGTCCTTGATGTGTCTCAAGCCAATCCCAGAGTATAAACCTAGGATTGCTTACTGCCATCTCTACCACCTGGTTCTTCACTGCCATGTTGCTCTACACCAAACTCCCCTCTCCCCCTTCATGCTTTTAATTTGACTAAAAGGCTGGTCTTCCACAAAAAGAACTTTTAACAGGAAACTCAGTGAAAAGAAAGTAGATATTCGGGACCAGGCTATAATATTCCTAGGAGTTTTCTTTTTGGGATCTTTTTCAGGAGGTAATTGGTGGATTCTTTCAACCTCTATTTTGCCCTCTGGTTCTAAAACATCAAGGCAGTTTTCCTTGAGAATTTCTTAAAGGATGATTTCTAGGTTCTTTTTTTGATCATGGCTTTCAGATAGTCCAATAATTTTTAAATTATCTCTCCTGAATCTATTTTCCAGGTCAGTGGTTTTCCCAATGAGATATTTCACATTGCCTTCTATTTTTTGATTTGTTTGGATCTGTTTCATAGTATCTTGATTTCTCATAAAGTCACTAGCTTCCATTTGCTCCAATCTAACTCTGAAGGAATGATTCTCTTCAGTGAGCTTTTGAGTCTTTTTCCTTCTGGTAAATTCGGGTTTTAAGGCATTCTTCTCCTCATTGCCTTTTTGAGCCTCTTTTGCCATTTGAGTTAGTCTATTTTTTACGGTGTTATTTTCTTCAGTCAGGTTGTTGACTCTTATTTAATAATTTTCTCGCATCATTCTCATTTCTGTTCCCAATTTTTCCTCTACTTCTCTTATTTGCTTTTCAAAATCCTACTTAAGGTCCTCTATGGCCTGTATCCAGCTGGTATTTTTCTTTGAAGCTTTTGGTGCAGGAGTTCTGACTTCACTGTCTTCGTCCTGTTCCTTTTTGTTCCCAAAATAGGAGTGCAAAGTTGGGTCGCTCTGTTTACTTTGCTTCCCTCGTTTGCTCATGTTGCCACTCAATTACTTGACTTTTGGACTTTTTGCCACAATAGGACTTTACTACCAGACAGGGTAGCTTCATCCCAAATGCTAGGGTTTTCTCAGCTGCCGAAGTTATTAGTTGGGTTTGAGAGAAGGTTTGGAATAGCTCCTTTGGGGAGTGAAATAAAGAATTATATCGGGAAGAGCTTTAAGTGATGCTGGGCCTGGGTCATCTCCACTTGTCCTGATGTATATCTGGCCACTGGACCCAGGTGGCTCCTGAGGAGAAAATGAGACTGGTGACTTTGCACAGCTCTCCCTCACTTAAATCCAATTGACTTGCAATCATGGTATCATCTTCCTGATATCATGGTCCTCTTTGAGAATGAAGGGCAAAACACAAGTGTATGATTGTAACAGCATACACATGTAAGTATAGGCAAATATCAAGTAAATTCAATGTCTCTTACCTCTCACAAATTAGCTTGCATTTACTGAACTAGGGTGATGGTTGTGAGTGAAAAGTATAAGAGGATTGTTTAAGGGAAGGAAATGACAAGATTTGGCAACTGAATGGATATATGGGGTGAAGAAGAGAGGAGTCAAAGATAACAATGAAGTTTTGAACTTTGGTGACTAAGAAGGTAGTGGTCCCCTTGATAATATAGGACAGTAAGGAAATCTGAAAGACGTGTAGCTTTGAGGGGAAGATATATTTTAAAAATATATTTTCCCAATTACATGTAAAAATTTTAACATTTGTTTAAAAATTTTTTTGTCCAAATTCCCTCCCTTCCTTTCATTTCCCCTCATGGAGTAGGAAAATAATTTGATATAGGTTATTTATGTGCAATCATGCAATACATTTCTCGTTGGTCATGTAAAAGAAAACACAGACCAAAAAAAAAAATGCAACCAAGAAAAATGAAGGTTTTTTTTTTTAAAGTATGCTTTGATCTGCATTCAGACTTAGTTCTTTCTCTGGATAGCATTTTTCATCATGAGTCCTTTGGGATTGTCTTAGATCTTTGTAGTGCTGAGAATAACTAATTCATTCACAATTGATCATTGTATAATGTTGCTGTCTGCGTACATTGTTTTCCTAGTTCTGCTCACTTCATTTTGCATCGTGTAAGTCTATCCAGGTTTTTCCGAGAGCATCCTGCTTGTTACTTCTTACAGCACAATAGTATTTATAGTATTTCCTTTACAAACATATACTACTACTTGTTCCACCAGTAGATGGGCATCCTCTCAATTTCCTATTCTTTGCCATCACAAAAAGAGCTGCTATAAATATTTTTGTATATATAGGTCCTTCTTTCCCCAGTTCTTTCCTTTTTTTTTTTGATTGAGATTATTTTAAGGAGTTTATTACAACCTCACTTTATTCTTTTTTTTTTTTAAGCAATTGGGGTTAAGTAACTTGTTCAAGGTTACACGGCCAGTTATTTCTGGGTGTGGTGCTGAGTATCTGAGCCTGGATTTGATCCAGGTCATCCCGACACTGGAGCTGGTGCTCTTACTCACTGAGCCACCTGGCCGCCCCAACCTCACTTTATTCTATTCAAAAGAAAATTCCTTGGAAGAAGTTCTGCTAGGTAATCTGTACTTTTAGGTTAGAATTTGGGTGGGGTAGGGGTGGGGATGGAGTAGAATTGTCCAGCCCTGCTACTGTTTTGGGTAGTCAGAAGTTAGGTTTTAATTGCCTAGAGGAGCCAACAACAGCTGGTTTTAGTGGTAGGCCAAGTAAGTGAGGGTACAGAGCTGGGGATGCTGGGGAAATGTGGGTAGGAGTGGTTGTGTTGGAGAAAAGCCCTATGATTGGCTGTCACAGGGAATTTAATTCATCATCCCACTTTTTGATGTGTTGATTGTACATCCTTTGGGGTTGGCCATAAACACCACTCCCCTTGACCTACCCTCAAGGGCCATGGCTGCCCCTTTGGAGGTCCCAGAAAGTTTTTCCTTGCTTTGCCTGAGAAGTTGGCAGTAAGGCTTCAGTACTGTACAATTCGGAAGAATAATTTGATTGTTAACATCAGTAAAGAGTAAGGGAGTGGAAAGTTCAAAGTCTTTGCTCTGGCCCTGCCACTTTCCTGCCTACCCCTCACCTGCCGAAAGCAATGGTAGAGAGCTATGTAGCTCTGACTTTTGGGAGGACCCAACCTAGTGAGTTCTCATGTTTGGAACTATAAGTGACTTAATATTATTATTTCTCTTAATCTAATAGGTCCTTTCTTATCCATGGGTTTCTGTGAATGTCCTACTTGTTGTTATTGCTGTATTGTTGTATTTCAGTAGGGACTGACTCTTTGTGACCCCATTTAGGGTTTTCTTGGCAGGGATACTGGAGTGATTTGCCATTTCCTTCTCCAGTTCATTTTATAGGTGAGGAAACTGAGGCAAACAAGATTAAATGGCTTGCCCAGGGTCACACAGCTAGTAGGTGTCTGAAGCCAGATTTGATATGAACTCAGAAAGATGAGTCTTCCTGACTCTAGGCCTGGCACTCCATCTACTTCACCACCTAGCTGCCTGTCCTACTTATATATATCCCCCTTAACAAACTGGGTGATGAAATGAAGAACTTGTGTTCAATGTTTATAGAGTCACAGAATTATTCATCCAGAGCTGAAAGTCACCATCTAGTTTAATCTTTTACAGATAAAGAAGCTGAGACCCAAGGAGGTTAAATGGCTTGACTAACATTACACAAGGAGCAATCATCACAAGCAGAATTTGAACCCAAGTCCTATTACTCTGAGGAAACATTCTTTACTGTATTTTACTGGGTGTTTAGGGGTGTAGTGTGGTAGGGATATTAAAACCACAAGTAAAATTTAAGAAAGTAAAAAGACTTTCCTCAAGGTCTTGGCACATCATATTTCTAATAGATGGCACATCATATTATTTCTAATTTATGTCTTTTGGAAAGTAGATTTTTAGCACAATTAATTGCTATTGTGATAATTTTATCTGTAAGAGAAATGCAGATTTATAAACTTAACTTTGAATGACTGTATTGAGTACCTTTTTCAGGCTTAAAAACCATGAAAAATAGAAGTAACTTTTTTATTTGTCAAATATCAGTTAATTAAGAAACAGCTTTTTAAAAATGTACCCACTTAGTAATTTATAAAAGAAAGTAGATGAATTTAATTTTTTTCCATTAATACAGGCCCTAATGAAAAAATAAAATAAAACATTGTAAAATGTTATTAAATGAGATAATTTGAAGTGCACAAGGTTTTTTCTTTTTACAAAATATACAGACAAGTACCTATTTCATAAACATAAATATCATAGATAGAACCATGTTATTACTTAGATGAATTTGTAGTGAGGACCTTCATATCCATCCAGAAATCTAGGATTATTTGATAATGTAGTTTTTAAAGGACAGTAGTTTTCTTAAAATCCTTCAGTTTGTGTTTTTGCTTTACTCTGCCTTATTTAAAATCTTTATATCCAGTAAAACAATTTGAACAGTATATGAAATGAAGAGGCAGGTATTTCAAAGGTTTTCCATAAGGTTTTCAATGTAAATTCTATGTATATCCAAGCCCAAATTCTTTCATTTTTATAAAAAAGGATTTGAGATGCCTGGTGCCTTCCTTTTTCTACCAAGGATCACAATGTAAAACAGCCAGTTCAAGCATACTATTTTGTACATTGTTTACAAATTTCCTGAATTTTGTTTCTGAAGTTAACATCTAAGTCAAATAGTTAAAACCGTTTAATTCCAATACAAACAAATATTGTATAATTGAAGTAGATTTAATAGAAACCCCAAATTTCCAAAGATAGTATATTTTCCCTTTCCCTCTTCTACTCTCTTTTTCCTCCCCCAATTGAACCTCCTTAGTTCATTAGTTATTTCATTGTGCTTTCATTGTAATTGGGTTCTTGTTTTTGACCTTCCCCTATTAGATTTTAAGTTCCTTGAAGGCAGAAATTTTATTTATTAATTTTTATATCACCATCCTCCCCTTAGAGGGGAATCATTGTGCCTTTGAAATAATAGTGCTGAAAAAAAATGTGTTGAATTAATTTCCATGTTTTGCTAATATTAGTGTATAAGCAGGAAACTAAAGTACAAAGAGGAAAAACTTTTAAAAAATGAGACACAAGTTAGTCTAATTAAGAATTGACTAGTATAATTGTATTTTACATGAGTCCTCTTAAATGGGCTACCTTGGAAACATGGAATCTTAGAGCTGTATGGCACCTTCAAGATAACATTGCATAAGAATTTCTCTTTATAATTTAATTTTATCTGTCAAGCATCAATATACTAGGAATCATGCTTCAGAAATTTAGATCTTTATTTCTCAGAATGTCTTGATGCTAAGACATTTGAGAAATGAACAACTTTTGCCTTTAAAATAATCTGTCAGACAACTCCAAAAGACTCATGATGGAAAGATATCCACATCCAGAGAAAGAGCTACAGAGTCTGAATGCAGATTGAAGCAAACTACTTGCTGTCTTCCTTTTTCTTGTTTCCTCTTTCTCATTGTTCATTCCATTGGTTATAATCCTTCTTTACAACCTGACTAATGTTTAATGTGAAGGTATTTTAGATTCTATGTTTGCATGTCACCTTGGGGCGGGGAGGGGTGGGGGATTGGGGATGGGGGTTTAGAGGAAGGGGGAGAAAATTTGAAAAAAAAATCTGTCAGAGAAGGATTTTATACTTTCCATTTATATGGTATAACATGCATTCAGAAATTTTAAATGACCAATGTTGACTTAAACATTAACACTCATTTGTTTAAAATGGCAACTATTAAATAGTTTCCTACTTTTAAGACTTGTCTGGATGCAACCACTGGATTCAGTGTTTTCTATTTTATTTCTACAGTGAGGTTGGTAAAATTTGACTGTAAAACACAGTTGAAAGGTCTAATAAGATTTTTTCCACCTCTCTGATCAAACAAACATAGCTTAAATAATTTTTAAACTTCAAAATTATAGTTAGTATTCCTGTAGTTAGAAACAATAGTCTAAAATTCTTATAGTGTGTTTGGTTTGGATGCATTTATGGTAAGGATGTATAAATTCACACAGAAATCTAGGATTTTCCATTCTAATAATACCACTATAATTTATGAAAAGTTTTTTTCTTTTAAACCTATAAATATCCTGATCTGCAGAAAACATAAATTGACTATCTTGGTATGCAGGCAGATCAGTAAGAGTAGTTTTTTTGAATCCCTATTATTTACTCTGGAAGTGAAACCAGATACCATAGACCCCATTGATGCTCACAAATAATTGTCCTTGGGTGATTTCGGATGATTCTTTCAGTAGGAGGACTCCTACACAAATCACAATGTTGTTGTGAGGTTTTCTTGAGTAGGACTCTTTGCTTCATTCCTTCTTCCTTATTTTCTGGCAGTCCAGGTTTACTAAAAATGATTTTTACCTTTGGGACAAAAGAAAAAGAAACACATAATTAGATTTAGTATCTAGTCAGTCAGTTTCCATCTATCCTTCAAAAAATAAATCTAAGCTATAAAAGCAAAGTTGAATATCAAGGGGATTTTTGGAGCCATTTATGGGGTAATGGGTAATAGAGTTATCACAAGGAATCTGGCAGTCCATCTAGATGGCAGTCATTGGCATTTTGCTGTTTTCCTTCCCAAGGCACATAAATAGATTACTTGTTCCCCTCACCCCCAAATCTCTTATCAATAATTCTGGATAAAATCGTTTAAAAGCATTACTCAATTTATAATAGCTTTCTGTTATGCACTTTCTCATTTAAGAGATAAAACTACTGTATCATTTGAGGATCTTGGGAATTTTTTTATGTTAAAAAAAGATCCTAAAAAAAAGGGGGGGGGGGTGGCTAGGTGGAGCAGTGAATAGAGCACCAGCCCTGGAGTCAGGAGGACCTGAGTTCAAATTCGGTCTCAGACACTTAACACTTGCTAGTCTTGTGACCTTTGGCAAGTCACTTAACCCCAATTGCCCTACCTTTCCCCACTCCAAAAAGAAAAAAAAAAAGATCCTCTTAATAAAAATGGTTGGGAGCCACTTCCAAAGACATCATTTTATCTTTTTTTACAGATGAGAAAACTGAGAGCAGAGATTTTAAGTGCCATATGAGAAGTCACATAGCCAGTTAGCCAGAGAGCTTGAACTGGAAACAGTCTTAACCCTTAAATGCAGGTCTCTTTTCTATTGTACCTTTGCCATAGAAATGACAATGTACTTTCCCCATAAGGATATATGCTGAATAGCACTTTTGAAAAGGTCTTAGATGCAGTTCAATGGGGTTTTTTTTCTTCATAATGACTACATTAATAATTGTGATTATTTTTTGTGATATGTTTATTCAACAATAGACTGTGAAAAAATTTGGGTTTAATACTAAACAGACTAATTATTTGCCTGAGGCTAAGTTGTTTCTTTCTATTAAATTTTCCTACCCTTACTGCATACCAGAATTCTGCATACCAAAGATTGTTTTCTTTTTTATTAGAGGACCAGATTACCAAAGTTTGTTTGAGCAACCTCAATTAGTATCTGGGTCCCTTATTGTTCTACTTTTACTAATGAGGTGGAGTATTTTCAGTGAAAGCAGATACTCTTGTAATGCAATCTTTAGTTTGTTTATCATGTTTGATTTCAGTTGGGCAGATGGATAACCAGTGACTGGGCCTCCCTTCTGTCTATCTCCATAAAGTAGATAAAGCATTCCAAAGAGTGGGCTTTCACTGAAGCTCCTCTAGGAATGAATATTTTAACAATCAGATTCCAAATGTATTCTAGCAGCTGAGAAAAACTGTTCAGTTTTCAGTTGAGAGGAAAATAATCTTTTATGGATAGGCATTGCTGGTAACAAGAACAGAACCAAACAAAAGACATTTATTTAAAAACTACCATGTGAGGGGCGGTTAGGTGGCACAATGAGTAAAAGCACTGGCCCTGGAGTTGGGAAGACCCAGGATCGATTCTGGCCTCAGATGCTTAACACCCACACAAAAAAACTGGCCGTGTAACCTCTGGCAAGTTACTTAATCCCAACTGCTTAAAAACAAAACAAAACAAAACAAAACGAAACAAAAAAACTACCTTGTGCCAAGTACCATTTAAAATACAAAGGTAAAAAGCTGAAATAGTCCCTGCCGCAAAGGGAGCATCTGAGAAAAAAATTGTTTGTCCTTCATTTCAAAGAGGACCAATGACATCATGGTGTGATGTTTTAACTTGCAAGTGAATTAGATTTAAGTGAGGCAGAGTTGCACTAAGTTGTTAGCCTCACTTTCTCTTCAGTCATTGAAGGGGTGGCTAGGTGGCTCAGTGAATACAGCACCAGCCCTGGAGGACAGTGAGTTCAAATCCGGCCTCAGACACTTAAGACTTACTAACAGTGTGACCTTGGACAAGTCACTTAACCCCAATTGCCCTGCCTTTCCCCCCTCCAAAAAGTAAAAAACAAAACAGAGTTATTGAAGTCCAGTGTCAGGATAAAAGTGAGGATAACTGAAGATGGCAAGGGATACAGTAGATGACCTTGATGTCTTTGATATCTAATCAAGTTCTAATAACTTTCCAGAACAAAATCTTTATCCACTTTCATTGCTGTTGGAACAAATTGTTATCATTCTCCCATTTTGCCATCGAAGCCTTCATGTGTTTGGGGTAGACATACCCCTAACTCACCATTGAGTTGAGGCCTGTTGGTTATCCTCAACTTGGTTTCACCCATTTGCCAGAAGAATTTAATTGGGTGTGGCCGCTGTCCACGCTACAGCTTCTTAGAGCCACAAGTGAGAGTTGAGTGTCAGGTAGATGTCAAAAGAGCAGCCCTGAAATGGGCTTTTGGAAAGCCCTCACACCAGAGGGTCTAGTACTTTCTGAATATGCCCCAAATAAATCAATGAAAATACAAAGTAATGGGGGGAGGGAATCAGAAAAGACCTGATGTAGTACAAAGCATTCAGCTGAGCTTTTTGAAGGATGCTAATTAGGGCTTCTAAGAAGCAGATGTGAGGAGGGTGGGCATTCTAAGGCATGGGGGGCAGCAAGGGAAAAGGAACCCAGACTAGAAAGGATTCTCTTGGGTGAGTAACAGCCAATTAACCAAGTTGGATAGAACACAGAATGTAGAGTGTGGTAGAGTGGAGTAATGCATGAGAATCCTGGAAAAGTAGACTGGAGCCAGATGGTGAAGGACTTTTTAAATTCCAGAGAAATTTGTATTTGATCAGTGTAGTAGAGTGGAAGCATCTCTGGATTTGGAGTAGAGTACTTGGACTTGAATCCCAGCTCTGCCACTCACTACCTGTGACTACTGTGTGACTTTGGTATAGTCACTTAAATTCCTATGGTCTCAGTTTCCTCATCTTTAAAAATGGAGGGGGTTAGACTTGATGAGCTCTAAGGTCCTAGAGGCAATAGGGAACCACTGGAGTGGAGCAGAGAGTGAGTGACATGGATGATAGCTTTGGAAGAAGTTGCACTTGTTGAAGTCATATTCTACTCTTCCATAAACCCCTTCTCCCAATCCTTGTCACTGTCCTTTGCCACCTTCCTGGCTCATCTCGTAAGTCAAAAAGCTCATTTTCCATCCCATTTAGAATGCTATTAGATTGCTAACCATGAAATAGCAAAGAAGTCAAAGCTTAACTTTTGACATTGATTGATATTTTCAAGGCTTGAGGCCTCCTGCCCAAATCCCTGTCACTTCAATCCAGCAATTAAGCATCCAAACCTGGACATCCAGAGTGCTCCAATGGTAGGTAGCCTCTGAATGTCTGCAGAAAGTGAGGAAGGTCTTCAGCCCTGAACCTGCTGAATCGATTTTATGGAATCACATGGACATGCATAGGATGAGCAGGACTGAATAAGTTATCTCCATTGTTGGAAGAGCCAATTCCAGGAGAGCACAGCTCCATTTATATGAGTATGAGCTATTTTGTAAGTACGAACCTCCCCATCCTCACCATGAGGAGCCTACATTCTACTAGGGAGTGAGAAGTGCTACAATTACAGCACATATAAGGCATCTTCAGGAGAGTGAGAGCCTTCAAGTAGGAGTCTGAACCCGGAAACCAGCAGAAGTGAGGACAGTATGCATTCCCAGGAATGGAGGCTAGCACAGGAGCTGGAATGAATGAAGGGACTTTGCTGTTAGGTTACCTTGGCAGAAACACAGAATATGTGGAATAAATTCATCTGCAAAGTGATGTGCTGGCAATATTGTTGAGGCTTTGAATGTCAAGTGGATGATTTTGTATTTTCCCATAGAGAATTAAAATGTCTGAGTGAAGGAGTGGTACAGTCACTTCTGTGTTTGTTGAAAGATAGATTAGAGAGGGGCAAAAACTGAAAGCAAGGAGACCAATTATGAGGCTATTGTAATGTTATAGGCTAGTCTCTCTCTGCCCTCCCCTGCCCCCCCTTTTACAGATAAGGAAATACCCTCAGAGAAAGTAAATAACTTTCCCAAGGTCACACTAAAAAACCAGTGGCAGAGACAGGATTTAAACCCATGGCTTCTGATCTAATAATCTAGTGTGTCCAGTGACAAACTGAAACTAGGAAAGACCTTAATTTAGAAGGGCAAGATCATCCACTGCATCCTGGACTATCAATAGTCCTCTTCTTGACTTCTGTCTTGCCACTGGACTTCAATGATTCTGGAGGAGAGAGTGAAGCTGATGACCAGAGGTTACCAAACTTATTTGGTTTACTGCCCCCTCAAAAAAAATTGCTTGGCAGCCCCCTGAAAATCTACTTTCTTTAATCCTTTAACAGTTTAAAAAAATTTGTGTCATTTAAAAATACATAAAATTAAAAAATTATGCATTTTAAATTTAATAATTTATTGTAAATATGTGGGTTTTTTCCTACACTAAAATTTTGTGTAGTCACAAATACTGACACAGTATTGCATCATGTAACTGTAGAGTACTGTATTATAAGCAAGTCATTATATTCACATATTTCTGCTGATACACCAAAGCAATTATTTATAGTGCCCACAATCACAGTAAAGACCGTGATTATAAGTATCGTGTGACGTTCAATTGCAAAATATACCAGATTATCCAGATAGAGGATAGAACTGAAGGATTTATTTAGACACCAGAAAACTGAATCCCCAAACCAGTAAGCCTATTCCATCATAGTACCAAAGATATTCAGAAGCCATAATAACAGCATCTTTCAGCCTTCCCATAAACCAATACACCTTCCCACAAACCAATACACCTTCCCACAAACCAATACAAAATCAATATTTACTCACAAACCTCTCTGTCTCCTTAATGAGCATCCTCTCTCTCCCCCAATGTCTGGCTA
Source organism: Petaurus breviceps papuanus (assembly GCF_028583685.1). NCBI lineage: Eukaryota > Metazoa > Chordata > Mammalia > Diprotodontia > Petauridae > Petaurus > Petaurus breviceps. The sequence continues at coordinate 86,371,813 of NW_027185655.1, read as the reverse complement.
GCTCTGACCACCTTTCTGTGGGCTCTGCTTCCCTTCAGCAAAACTCCTCCCACCACAGGCTCCGTGTGACTACATTCAGCCTATCAGGGGCAGAGTTTACTTTCAAAGCAGGGGAGGTCTTCAAACTCCACCCTAGATTTATTAAGGGGCAGGGAAGATCTTCAAATTCCCATTTCCATCACAACTTCCTGACCATATGTGACAAACTTGCCTGCCAACACTTGCTTGTTAAGACCTGTCAGTGGACTTGACCATAACTTGCACTTTGTATGTTTATTTGGAAAAATAATGCAATTACCAGAACTTTAACTCTGTTACACAACAGATGAAACATGTAGTTTTTCAAAATTTTCTCTTTCCTTAATGCTACTACCATCTTACTTTTATTCAATGCCCACCCCCCCCCCCCCAGTTGCACCTGAGGGTACTACTGCCCTCTCCCATTGATCCAGCACCCCACAGGGGGCAGTATAGCTCACTTTGGGAACCTATGTGGATGATTTTGCACAGCTCTGCCTCACTTAAATCCAATTCCCTTACAAATCAAGATATCACGCTCATGATGTCATTGGTCTTCTTTAAGAATGAAGGGTGGATGGGAGGCTAGATGGTGCTGGCCCTGGAGTCAGGAGAACCCGAGTTTGGTTCTGGCCTCAGACACTTAACACCCACACAAAAAAACTAGCTGTGTAACCTTGTGCAAGTTACTTAACCCCAACTGCCCTCCAAAAAGGCAACAAAAAAAAAAAGAATGTAGGGTGGACAACAACAATTATGGGGCCCCTTATTCAGCAGGAATTTGTTTAGGGCTGGACATTTGATGATTATAATAATAATGAAAACTAACATTTATATAGTGCTTACTAAGTGCCAGACATTGTGCATTTATTAATATCTAAGAAAGGGAATTTGAAATTAAAATAATACATGGTTCCAGATGTCACAGCACCTTTACTATAGCTTATATATGCATATCCAAATGAAACATGATGGACAATAAATACATAGATCATAGAGGTACAAATAAAGAGTTGTGAAGTTTGGGTGAGGGAAAGGATATAGGAGAGTAGAGGGAGAAGTTAGTGACTGGAGGTATCAGAGAAGATGTCATGGAGAAAGTAGAATTTGTAGCAGGCACAGTGCTAAAGTGCTGAGGATACAAAGGCAAACATTAGTTCCTCCTCTCCAGGAATTCACAGTCTAATGACAGAGACAACATGCAACCAACTTTGTAAAAAGATATATACAGAATAAATTGGGGTTAATCTCAGAGGGAAGACACTAAAATGAAAGAAAACTGGGAAAGTTTTCTTGTGTGCAGAAGGTGGAACTGGAGCTGAGAGACATACGGGAAACCAGGAGGAGGCAGAAATGAGGACTGAGAACATTATAAACAAAAAGGACACCTGGTGAAAATGGCTAGTGACTTGTGTTGTGAAAAGCCAGGAAGACCAGTGGAGTCCAATGAATGTTTAAGAATTCATTAATTGGGGTGGCTAGGTGGTACAGTGAATGGAGCACTGGCCCTGGAGTCAGGAGGACCTGAGTTAAAATCCAGCCTCAGACACTTAACACAAAACTAGCTGCGTGACCTTGGGCAAGTCAAAACCCCAATTGCCCTACTTTTCCTCCTCCAAAAAGAAAAAAAAATTATTAATTAGGAAGGAAGAGAAAGTGGGTAGACAATTATGCAGTTTGACTGGAAGGTAAGAACCAAAGGTCCCTAATAATGAGATAAGGCTAGAAAGATTATATGGTGTAGACATTATGGAGGTCCTTGAAAGACAGGTAAAAGGGTTTGAACTTGCCTCTGTAGGCAATTGAAAGGTTGAAAAATCAAGATTTATACATAAGGAAGATGAGAAGCTGAATGAGGAGGAGTGGAGAATTGAGGTAGGAAAAGCTATTGGCAGCCTGTTCCTTGTTGGGAAGATTGTAGAAGAGGCTTAATGACCTCAAAGATCCTGCAAACTTTCAGGTTCTAGAGTCTTTGGGATAGCAGAACACTAGAGTAGGAGGGAGTCAAAAGCAATGGATTCTGGTTCTAGAGAAGCTTCAACAGTAGTTGTCTAACTATTGGTACCTCTCTAACACTCAGCTTTCTCTTCTTGGAAATGAAGATAATACTTAACTCTGCCTTTCTCACAGGATTGTTGTGAGGATCAAAAGAGATGGTGAACGTAAAAGTGTTTTTGAAATCTTTGAAGCACTGTCTTATTATTATAATTATAATTATCATCGTCATTACTCATAAAGCCAGTTTTGACTAAAAACTTGCCTAAGGTTTTTAGCTGGGATACTAAAATTTGATAAGGATACCAGGTCAAAGTTCTGTTGGTTCAGGCCTTAGAAGCTTTTAGACCTTTCCTCATGATGAGACACTATGATCCCTGGCTCATTATTTCAGGCATAACCCAGCCATACTTTTTACTCTCTTGAGTCTTCTTCTTCCCTCTCTTGCCAGAAGTCTGGCCTCCAGTGGTTTCCCCTTTCATATCCTTCCCACCTCTAGAGCCATGATCAAACCAACTCTGCACTTGTCTCTGGAATGGGTACATGACCTACTCCCTCTCCGACTACCATTCCCCTGAGAGTGTTCCTTCCCTCTCCTACTTGGGGTCTCTGAGCTTGGTTTTTAAATATTCTAATAATTGTATTTTAATATAATTGGCTTCCTTTATATTCCTGTGTATTTTATTTTTACCAACATAATTTTAAAAAATGCAGTCACTTATGATAAACACAACTCTGATGTCTTAGCCAGTTCTGAAAGACAAGAGTAGAGAGGATTTAATGGAATCAAATCATTGTTCAGTACATTAGTCAGGAAGATGCAATAATTTGTAGAAAATTATTTAACATCTCCGAGTTTCAGTTTCCTTTTCTGTAAAATGGAAGAGTTGTATTAGATGACCTTTAAGGTTCCTTCCGGCAATATAAATCCATTAATCTGATTTGTAGTTTAAAAAAAATTCTTATTTTATATGTGTTGCTATTCAGGCATTTTTCAGTCATGTCTGACTCTTCCTGACCCCATTTGGGCTTTTCTTGGCAGAGATACTGGAGTGGTTTGCCATTTCTTTCTCTAGCTCATTTTGCAGATGAGGAAACTGAGGCAAACAGGTAAACAGTTACTTAAGTAACTTGCCCAGGGTCACACAGTAAGTTTTTGAGGCTAGATTTGAACTCAGATATTTCTGACTCCAGCCCCAACATTTATCCATAATGGGTTGCCCACCTTCCTCCAGAAACTAGATGAGTGGCCAGACACTGTAGGAGGAAAATCAAGAGAGAACTGTAATCATAAATCTGAGAGGATAGAGTATCTAGGAATGGTTGTCAGTCAAATGCTTCTGGTCAAGACAGATGAGGACTAACAAATTGCCTTGGGGTTTGGCAATTAAGAGATCACTGGATCTTTGCCAAGAGCAAGTTTAGTAAAGTGATGAAGTCTTTGAGGCAAACTGCTAGGGGCTGAGGTGAAAGTGACAGGAGAATGAGTAGCAGTCACCCAAACCAACATTTGTATTATTTTGTTTACTTAAAATAACAAGCAAACAAAAAATATCCAAGATAATTTCTTTAATATCAAATATTAATGGTTGTATATTAATGTAGAATTATTGCAACTTGGTGACCTAGTAGATAGCTCATTCCTCTTAAGGATGTACTTTAGAATTTCTCTCTTATGTGCCTTCAACTCTTTATTCTGAAGAATCACTTCAGCCCTTAAATTCACACATTGCAAGGACCCTCTGACCCTCTGCCCTCTTCCTCTCATCCAATGGATTTTCCTTTGTTGTTATTCAGTAGTGTCTGACTCTCTGGAACCCCATTTGAGATTTTCTTGGCAAAGATACTGGAGTGGTTTGCCATTTCTTTCTCCAGTTCATTTTACAGATGAGAAGATTAAGTGACTTGCCCAGGGTCACACAGTAGTGTATATGCCTGAGGCTGGATTTAAACTCAGGAAGATGAGTCTTCCTGACTTCAGGCTCAATACTATTTACTGGGCCACCTGGCTGCCAGTTTTTTCCTTACAATCTCCATTTCAAAGACCATATTCAGGTTAGCCAAGTCTCATTCCTCTCTGGGCAGTACTCTTCATACCCTTAACCAGGTCCCCACCTTTTCAGCTTCCTTTCCCCATTATAATAAAAGTTCCTTGCGGGCAGAGACTTTTTTTCTATTGTTATTTTTATTCCTTGGCATTTAGTGAGAGCCTCTGAACTTTATAAACACTTGTTGACTGACTAACTAATGGAGGACTAGAGTTTCCATCTTGAAGAATTGAATTCAAATTGTCCCACAATCATTAGCTCTGTGACCCTAGGGCTCTCAGGGCCTCATTTAGTCATCTATAAAGTGGAGTTAATAGGAGTACCCACCTCACAGGGCCTTTGTGAGGAGCAAATAAGATAAGTCAAGTTCTTTGCAAACCTTTATAAATGTTAACAATTATAAGGCCACATGAAGGGTGATACTAGAAGGTGACCTTGGAGATTATCAAGTCCAACCTTCTTATTTTACAAATGAAAAAACTGAGGTTGGGAGAGGTTAAGTGATTTGGCAGGGATCCCCCAATTAATAAGTGTCTGAGAAAGGATTTGAACCCTACTTTACCCAACTGTAAACCCTGGACTCTTATCCACTGCACCACCTACCAGTATAATTTATGTAAAGCTTTTGTTACAGAGCATTAGAGCTTACTAGGTTTAATTGTGGTTATTGTTTATGGCAGATAAACTAGACAGTTTCATCCACGTATATAAAAGAACTCAGTAATGCCTTACAGAGTTCATTTAGTTTTTTATTTTGTTTCTGTGGAAAAAAAAGATGAATTTTTCTTCCTTTTTGATGAAGTTCCCAAAGGATTTCTCTTTTTTTTTTTAAATTCAATTTTTAATTTATTAATTTGTTTCCTTTTAGTTTACAGGATTCAATTCCACAATTCCCTGAATTTCACATTTTGTCCCCCTCCTTCCCTTCCCCCCCATGGCGTCTTATAATCAAATATAGGATCTGTAAATACTTTCACATTATACAATGGTCAGGTTATAAGGGTGGATTGTACCAGCTGGAATGAAAAATGGTAAAGAGGACATAAATCAAATAAGAGAACGAAAAAGATCAGGTATTTTGCTTCCACCTGGATATAAATTTAGTTCTTTCTAGTTCTTTCTCTGGATGCACGTTTTTCTCTCCATCATGCGTCTTTTGGGATTGACTTTATATCCCTGCATTGTTGAGAAGAGGCCAGTCTATCAAAGTTGGTCATCACACATACGTTGTGTCTGTAATTGTGTACAAATTTCTCCTGGTTCTACTCTTCTCACTCAGCATCAGTTCTTTTAAGCCTTTCCAGGTAAATATGAAGACCGCCTGCTCCCCGTTTCTTATAGCGCAA
>NW_027185655.1:86323567-86366006 GCF_028583685.1 Petaurus breviceps papuanus | reverse complement strand
TTTCTTTCTCTGAAAACTGCCTGTTCATATCCTTTGACCATTTATCAGTTGGGGACCAAAGGATTTCTCAATTTCAAATTAGTTCAAAAGGAGAAAGTACTTTTAAAAATCAGGTATAGAAAAAGCTATGAGTTATATTGTTAATTCAATAACCTGCTTAATATTGGTATTTAAATTATTTAGACCAATTAAATGGTTTAACTAAAAAATTCTCACCATTAATTAGAAAATTTAACAATATTTACTTGAATAATAATGAATGGTGGCATTATAACTCTATAATTTTCAATATACTTCTGTAGCTATTGCTTTACTTGATTTTTATAATTCTATGAGACAGTTGGAGTAGGTGGTATTATCCCTATTTGGCAAATGAGGAAATTGAGGACTAGAGAAATTGAATAATATTCCCAGTGTCAGAACCTAGATTAGGAGTCAGAAGACCTGACCCTAGCATAGTAAGTATTCTAAATAGTTTACTCTTAGTACTGAAATGTATTTATTAGAAAGTAGTATTAAGGAGGACAATTACTTAACTTTGGGATTAAATATTGGCAAGCTAATTAGTAGCATTAGTAGCAGCTAATTAACTTTTACTAGGATCGTGGATTTAGAGCTGGAAGGAAGCTTGGAGACCGTTTACTTCAACTTCCTTTATGTAAATGATCAAACTGAGAACCAGAAAAGTTAAATGACCTCACCATGTTCCCACAGGTCCAGGTCATCTGATTCAGTGTTTGGTACAAAGTACTGTGATGTCTCAGGTTGCATTAATCAAAGTGTCTGTAAAATAAAGAGTCTGAACTAGGTGTTTTAAGGCACCCTCCAGTTCTAATAATTCATGAGTATTACACAAAGTACTTAGAACATTGTTCTTGTTGTTGTTCTGTCATGTCTTGACTTTGTGACCCCCTTTGTGACCTCATTTGTAGTTTTCTTGGCAAAGATACTGGAGTGGTTTGCCATTTCCTTCTCCAGCTTGTTTTACAGATGAGGAAACTGAGGCAAACAGGGTTAAGTGACTTGCCCAGGGTCACATAGCAAATAAGTATGAAAACAAGGAAAGATACTGGAGTAGTTTGCCATTTTCCTTCTCTAGTGTGTCCCCATTTTTTACAGAAGGGGAACTGAGGCAATTAGGGGTTAAGTAACTTGCCCAGAGTCACACACTAGTAAGTATCTGAGGCTGGATTTGAACTCAGGAAGATAACTAAGTCTTTCTGATTGCAAGCCCAGTGCTTTATCCACTGCCCTACCTAGTTGCCCTATGGGTGCTGTAGTCTCTCACAATTAGGTAAGACTTTTACCTCTCCCTATTCTATTTCTCCTCCCCTTTGAACCCTACCTCCCAAATAAAAGTACCTACAAATTACGAGATTAAAATCTTTGCTGGTGATTTTGGCCCTTTCTATTCTCTTTGGGCCATTACATTTCCATTTGGAGTAGTAACCCCAATTATTTATACCACAAAAGCATCTTTTGTAGAACTGAATTTCTAGGGATCTGTGGTTCTGTCCCAGCTGGTGAATAGTGCTTTCCTACATAGTTTGTGTGTATGTCCTTCTATTGACATTGATACTGGATACTGGTTTAGGAGAGGCAGATTTTACTTTCAGTATTTTGGGAAAGGCAGAATTCTGCTTGCCTGTGGGATCTTGTGTGGGGCAGGATGAGTAGTAGGAAGATGTAAATAGGTTTCCTGAGTGGGTCATCTCAAAGCCATAGGGGGAGGAGGAGAAAGGATGTACACCATTTTCAAATGTACAGTGGTGTACAAATGTGGCCAATCTTGCCATTACTTCTATCTCCATTTTCATGTTAGGAGGCAGAGAGATATAAGGGACTCTGGGTTCATAGTCTATCTCTGCTACTTACCAAATAGGTAACTTTAGGCAACTCCTTTCTTGGGCCACAATTTCCTTATCTGTAAAATGAGGGCACTGGACTTGACAATTCACAATGTACCTTGCAGTTCTAAATCTTTGAGCCTGCAAACTGAATGCTTATGTTTTCTGACCTCCTTTAGCCCCCTTTTCAAAGCAGTCAATGAAGAAGCACTTTTTTTTTTTGCTTTTTGGAGGGGGGAAGGTAGGGCAATTGGGGTTAAGTGACTTGCCCAAGGTCACACGGCTAGTTTTGTGTCAGATGTCTGAGGCCATATTTGAACTCAGGTCCTCCTGACTCCAGGGCCAGTGCTGTATTCACTGAACCACTTAACTGCCTCTAAAGAAGCATTTTTAAAGCACTTGAGTGTCAGGCACTTGCTAAATACTGGGGGTCCAAAGACAGAGAAAATCAGAGATCCTGACTTTAGAGAAGTATACCATTCTAATTGGGGAGACAATGTATAGATAGAAGGGGATTTGAGAGGAGGACAAAGAAGAAAAGGCTCCATAGATATCAAAATATTCATAGTAACATATTTTTTTGGTGGTGGCATAGAACTACAAACTAAATTGATGTTCATCAATTGGGAAACAGCTAAACAAACTGTGGTACATAAATGTAATGGAATATTAATGTGGTCTAAGAAACAATTCATATTTTTCATATTCAGTTTTTGAATATGAATATTTTCATATTCAATTTATATTCAATAATTCAAACACTCATAGGCACATGAGAAAACTTGAACTGATGCAGAATAAAACAAGCAGAACCAGAAAAAATATATGTGGTGACTACAACAGTGTAAACGGAAAGAACAAAACAAACTAAACTGAATATTGTGTGATTATAAGGGTCAAAGTGGCCCCAAAGAAAAGATGAGAAAGTGCAGCTCCCATCATACTTTACAGAGATGGGGGACTATGAGCATGGAACATTACAAGTACTGTCAGATTCAAAAGGTCTGTTAGCTTTACTTAAATGTTTCCTCTTCTGATCCTTCTCAACAAAACTGATTACTGGTTGATTAATAGTTACTGCTTGAAGAATTTTAGTAATCACTCTAACCGATTTCTAGGACTTAGATTTGGATTTCTTTTGTTTAGGCCTTAGCAGAAAAGTTTGCAAAAGACTTTGTAGGAGACTGTGCACAGATCTGCTTCTTGAGGGAGATAAAAAGATGGATGGAGGATGATTCAACCTGTTCTGGAGATGTTTCTCCTAGCACTGGGTCTCTTTGGTTAAGGGAGGGTATCTGTCTGGGAACCTCCTAAAGGATGTTCAACTCTGTGTTTTCCTTCTTACTATGGATCCTGAAGATCCTTCTCCTGCTTTTTGTTAGTCATCATAATTATGGGCCAATCACAGACTTAGTTTGTGTTACTGAAGCTTATGTAACCACCAAACTATATAAAGTTTTCTCTTATTGTAAAGTATATCTTTGGTTACTGAGGCGCTACTGACCTCTATTACTGGTAACTGCTAGCATTCTCAATGAGTAGATTATATGTGGACTTTTCTGCCTCAGTTTCTCTACATCACAGATTTTTATCTTGACACCCCCACCCATCTTTTTTTTTTTAAAGCAATTGCTTTAAAAGGGTCAAGTAACTTGCTCAAGGTTACATGGCCAGTTATTATTTCTGGGTGTGGTGCTGAGTATCTGAGCCCGGATTTGATCCAGGTCATCCCGACACTGGAGCCGGTGCTCTTACTCGCTGAGCCACCTGGCCACCCCTCCCATCCTTTTTTCTTAAAAAAATAAAAACAAAAACAAAGGATGGTTGATTCTAGGTCATTCTGAAAAGAAGGAAATATAAAAGTGAAAGTGATCATTATTTTACTACCTACTAGAGAGGTATTGGATTCAGGGTGCAGAGTGCAACATACATTTTTGGATGTGACCAATGAAGAAATTTGTTTTGCTTGACTATGGGTTTATTTTTCCTTTCTCTCCCACCTCTCACTGCAGGGAGTTGGGACGGAGAAAAATAAATGCCTCTTAATTGAAAAAAGTAAAATAAGTTATATTAAAAAATAGCATATTCTATCAGAATTAGTTGATGTGTTGCTTAGCTTCTACCCTTCCCCTGCCCTCCTTTTTTTGTGGAATGTTTTTTTGACTAGAGGAGAAGGGAGGAATATATTTGAAAAGGTGACATGAAATCCAAAGTAATCAATGACAATAAAATAAATTTCTTGCCTGAAGGCCCCTAGGATTTATTTGATTGCTTCCCCCTCATCTTGAGGGTTTCCATGGTGTGTACTGAAGGTTACTGACATTAATGCTTCTGGGACCCTGGGGAGCTACATACTTTGAGAGTGGCTTCTACCTTCTTCTGTTTGAGAGGCCCCTCAGAGGAAATCACACAGGGCAATAGAGGAAAAGCAAATGAAGGAGATGTTCTGGAAGGTCTTATAGAGCCCCACCACTTCACAAATTCCACATGCACTTGGCCATGTCCCCAAGTAGCTCTCTGTTTGAGGAAACTGAGTCCTGAAATCTGTATAAAAATAATCAATACCTTTATTTTTGCATCATCCTCATCCCCAACAATAGACCTCTTCCTCTCCTACTTAGAGAGTCATTTTATAAGAACAAATAAGGAAAGGGAAAAGAAAAACTAGTTTGGCGAAATTAACCAACACAGTATGTACAATATTCTACTCCCATAGTCCCCCATTTCTGCAAAGAAGGAGGATGGTACATTTTCTCTTCTCTTATTTGGGACCAAGCCTGGACATTATAATTATACAGCATTCAATGAAAACTAGATTGTTATGGGATCAAACATTTAGAACCAGAAAGATCATTAGAGATTGGACACCCTGATTTTATAGATAAGGAAACTGAAGCATAGAGTAGTTAAGTTACTTGTCCAGAATCACAGAGCTAATAAGCATCAGAGGTAGGATTTGAGCTCAAGTCCTCCTGATGCCAAATTAGCATTTCCAGACGCCAAATCCACACTACCTCCTGAGAGATCCAAGGATCCCTCCTTAGGTGCTTGCTAGCTGTTATTGATAACAAGGGAAACAGTGTTAGATTTGAAGTTGCAGGAGCTGGGCTTGGATCTTGTTTTGTTACTACCTGTGTGACCTTGGGCAAGTCATTTCCTCCATGGGCATCAATTCCTCAACTGTAAAAAGGAGTTAGGAGCAGATGACCTTTAAAATCTCCTCCACCTTTAAATCTATGATTGGTTAACAGGTGTGTAAGTGTGAATTACCTTGTTACTTGTGAATAGAAGACTAGATTTTGAGTCACTAAGTTGGAGTTCAAATCTTGGCTTCTGATATTTACTAGCTGTGTGATCCTGGAAAAATTATCTATCAGTTTCCTTAGCTGGAAAATGATAATAACTACAGAGCCTACCTCTCCTGAGAATGTTGTGAGGCTCAAATGTGTAAAGTGCTTTGTAGAATGTAAAGTATTGGATTAATATTTGTTATTAGTTTTGTACTTCTGAGGGTTCCAGTTTCCTCATATGTAAAACAAAAAGCTTGTACTAGCTCAAGGGTTATTAACCTGGAGGTCTGTGGATGGATTTCAGGGGGACCATGGATTTGAATGAGACAAAAAAAATTCACTTGTCTTTGGTTTCTGTTATAATCCTGTATATTTTATGCATTTAGAAATATTATGAGAAGGGATCCTTAGACTTGACCAGATTGCTAAAAAGTTTAAGAAACTCTCTTAGGTCCCTTCCAGTTCTAAATGCTGAGAGATTGATTCTTTTCTAGTTCAAGTGGATTTCTGTGTTCCAAGCTTTCCTCATATTCACCACCAGAGGGAGCAATCTGAGAGAGAAAGAGACCTTTCTGGCAGAAGCATTTAGATAGCCCATTAGGAAACTTGCAGATTTTTAACAGAGGGCCAATGATTTACTTAAGAATTGTAAGTCATGCAATGCAAGAGGGATTGGAGAAGGATGACATTAGAATAAAAGATATGAACTAGAAATGTGTTTTAGAAGTTTGTCTATGAAGTCATGAAGACATATTGTATCACTTTAGGATATTGTTGTGTTTTATAGTAAGCCCTTACTATGTGTTTCTTGAATTAAAATGAGGGTCATGAATATGTTTATGATAACCATAACTCAACCAAAAACTGGGAACCCATTCTCTGACAAAGTACTTGTTCCCTCTGATTTGTGAGTTGACTGATGGAGGGACATTGTAAAGGAGACTGTAACTTCTCAGACTTGTTGAGGATTAGTATTCCCAGAATATTTGTTAGCAGTGGGCAATAGGAAACTTGGGAAGCTTTAGTAATAGTTGTTCAGTCATTTCCAGTTGTGTCTGACTCATGGTGATCCCATTTGGAGTTTTCTTGTCAAAGATATTGGAGTGATTTGCCATTTCCTTCTCCAGCTCATTTTACAGATGAGGAAACTGAGACAAACAGGGTCACATAGGCAATGTGTTTGAGGTCAGATTTGGACTCAGGAAGTTATCTTCCTGGTTCCCACTCTAGTACTCTATCCACTATCCAATCTAGATATCTCTTGGGGAGCTAAAACCCCAAAATAAATATGTGACGGGATAGAGAATGAGATATTTAGTGGAAAATGGCAACTATTAGAATTATTGAATAAATTCTCAGCTTAATACTAATATACAAATCTATTCAAAATAACTTCTCTGATTTCTCTACCATGCCTCAGGAAACTCACTATTGGGAAAACATCACCACTCTGCAAGATCATATTAGCCTTGGTACTCTACCTTATCACTACCTTTGCCTCTCTGAACTCCAAAACCTCCATTTAAGAAGGGAGCTCAGCAGCAAGCAAGGCAATTAAATCTAATTAGAAAATTTGATTTCTATTTGTGAATAAGTTTCTGTTTTCATTAGGACATGACAGGAATATAACTACCAGTTCAAGGCAGATGAAAACGTTAGCCTCACCCTTTTTGGAGAAAAGGCTGAAAGTCCATCCTAAATAAGCCTTATTCAGGACACCCCAGTGAAACAAACAGGTCTTACAACTAAGTTTGTTCCAGCAGTCAGCTAAGAAACTAACAAAAAGAAGACAGAAAAACAGAGAACCTGGTTTTAAGGAACAGTAGAGGACAACACAAATTTTTTAGTGACCTGCAGAGAATGTGCTGTGTTTGTGTTTCTTTCTGCAACATAGGTACGGCACCTATGCATGTTCCTAGAAGAGGATGTAAAAAGGCTGGGAGCTTTGTAGTATAACAAAAAAGACAGCTGGCCTTGGAAACAGGGGGGACCTGGATTCAAATTCCACCCTAATTGACCTCTAACACTTAAGAGTTATTTTTTAAAAAATTAAGTCTTTGAAGTGGGACTAACACATGGAGAGGCATTGTGATAATCAAATGGAGTAGTGTATATTAAGGACTTTACAAACTTTATACTGGGGTATAAAGATGTCCATACATTGATGTACAGCTAGGTGGTGCAGTAGTTTAAGAGTAAGGCCCCCGAGTCAGGAAGACTCCTCTTTCTGAGTACAAATTTGATCTTGAACACTTACTAGTTATATGACCTTGGGCAAGTCACTGAATTTCTTTTTGCCTCAGTTCCCCACCTGTAAAAAATGGGGACACACTGGAGAAGAAAATGGCAAACTACCCCAGTATCTTTGCCAGAAAAACCCCATGGACTTTTGTCCATGAATGTCTCAAAAATAACATCATAAATATATCTATTACAGAAATTTTTCAAGGAGTAGATAGAAAGGTTGTGGCGGCAAAAAGGAATCCAAACATATCAGAAGTTTTGTATCAGGAGGAGGATATGGATAGAAGGAAGGAAGGAAGAAGAGAATATAGTTTTATTGTTGTTCAGTTGTTTTCAGTCATGATCCTTCTCTAGTCATTTTATAGATGAGGAAACTGAAGCAAATAGGGTTAAGTGACTTGTCCAGGATCACACAGCTAGTAAGTGTGTGAGGCCAGATTTGAACTCAGGAAGATGAGTTTTCTTGATTGTAGGCCCAACACCTACCAGTGGGTAGGTGTTGCAGTGGTATCACCTAGCTGTCTAGTAATTTTATTAAGCACCTACTATTGCTCTAGGCACTGTGCTAAGTAATTTATAAATATTATTTGATTCTCACCACAATCCTGGGGGGTAGGTGCTATTATTATCCTCATGCTACAATTGGAGAAACTGAGTAAGAGAGAGGTTAATTAACTTGCCCAGGGTGACACAGCTGGTAAGTGTCTGAGGCCATATTTGAAATGAGAAAGATGAACTCAGGTCTTCCTGGCTCTAGGACTCATGCTCTATCCACTCTGGCACCTAGCTGCCAGAAGAAAGGGAAGAATCAACTAGCCCTGTAACCTTGGGCAAGTTACTTAACCCCAATTGCCCTCCAAAAGGCAAAAAAAAAAAAAAAAAGTGAAGAAGTATGTTTAGGCTCTGGGAACCCCCTAGAATCTTCCCACTTGATGAGGAATTTGCCTGAGGACATAAACCTTTTACTTTCCTAGGCCCAAATCTCTGTCACTCTTAACCTAGCCTAGCTCTCCATTGTCAAGCTACTTTTCACCCTTGATCCTATCAAAATATCTATACCTAAATCTGTTGCCCTAAAACTAGCCTAGCCCTCCAGATAGCCTTCAGCTATCTCCCACCCTCCCATCCTTCCTGGAGTCTCATCTCAGTTCCTCAAGATCCTCCTAATATTCTTCCTCATGACCCTCCTTATGACCCTCCCCAAATCCCTCCCTTAGAAGATCCCTCCCACATTCTTTCTGTATATAAGATCCATCTTACCTCCATGAAGGTTAGTACAATCTCGTGCAGACTCACTCTGTGTCAGATGGTTTTGGCCTGCTTGTCAACACAAGCATCACAAATACATAGTTAAGACACTGTTTTAGTAGTCTAGAAAAAAACTTTGAAGGCCTGAATGAGGGGGGTTGGTTGTGTGAGTAAAGAGAAAGGGATGTATATGGAAATAGATTCAATAAGACTTGGAAACTGATTGGCTATAAAGTTTGAAGGAGAATGAAAATAAGAGTTTGAAGGAATGTCAGAAGTCAATGAGCCCAATCCCCTCATTTTATAGATGAAGAACCCGAGGCTAGAGAGGTGACTTGCCTAAAGTTATACAAGTAGGGAATAGTTGAGCTGGGATTTGAATTGAGGTCTCCAGACATTAGATGGAACATTCTTTTCCACTGTACCAAATAGCCTCTATTGGAGTAGTGGATGAAAGAAGGCAGAAACAGAGTAGGAGTTCAGGAAGCAGATCCCAAAGCTGATGTTGGAGGCACGATAGAGAATAATGGATGGCTTCAACAATCTGGATATTTTTTTGGATATTCTCTTTCTGCCAGAAGCAGAACAGTTCATAGTTTCTTGACATCTTTAGCATTATTTCCTCTGCCAAAAGGTGGAGGAAGTGGAAATAACAAGGGGAACTGATACTCCAGAATAGTTTACAGAAATGAAATTACAGAAATACACCTTGGGTATAAGCAAATACCCCATGATATGTTATTATAGAAAAGGAGAGGGAAGGTGAACTTCGTCTGATTTGTACCTTATATTTTGGGATAGAATATTTTAAACTCTCAGAAATGAAATTCTGCTAATACAAGCACAAGATGATTGCAGTGACTCCAGAGGAAAAGGAAAAGTTGCCCAAAGAGAGTACATGGCCAACAACAAGAGATTAATCAACTAATTTATATTTTTAAAAGACTTACAGAAAAAATGGAAGCATTATTCCAAAACTGTTGTATGATCCTATAAAATTTTGTTACTTTAAATCCCCACATGAACTGAGGTTGGTGATTGATTCTAATGATGACAAAAAGTGTTTTGTTTTTAATCTTCGCTAGGAGCAAGAGAAGGATCAAAGAAAGGATAAGACTGTTGCTTAAGGAAGATGATATGATAAATACAAAGGTGAGGAAGCTGATTACTCAACTTTTATTTTTTTGTTTTTCTTCTCCAAAAAGAATGATCTTTGGACTGCTTAGGATAGGACAGAAATCATTAGACAGGAATTGAAATCTAAAGATAAATTAGGAAAAGATAAGGGAAGCATGGAGTTACCCTCAATCAATCAACATTTTGTAAGTACCTACTATGTCCCATGTGCTGAGGTTAGAAAGGCAAAAGTGAAATAGTCCCTGCCCTCCAGAAGCTTATGTTATCTTAGGGGAGACAAGTAATATAAATATAGACAAAAAGCTACATGGTAATTTGCAGGGAGAAGGCACTAATTGTTGTAGTCAGCAAAGGCTTCACATAGAAGGTAGCACAGTTAAATTTTGAAGGATAGTCTAAAGAGGTCTAAGAGGAAAGGAGGAAGTGTACTTCAGGCATGAGAGACAGGAGAGGAAATGTATATGAAGAACATTAAGAAGACCAGTTTGACTAGAATATATGAAGGGGAGCAATATGTGAAAAGGTTGGAAAGATAGGTAGTGAAGAGTTCTAAATGCCAAACAAAAAAGTCAATGAAGTTTATTGAATAAAGGAGTGACATTGTCAGTCCTATGCTTAAAGTACATTTCTTTGGCAGTTGTGTGGAAGATGAATTGGAGTGGAGAAAAATGAGGCAGGGAGACTAGGAAATCATTGCAATAGTCCTGGTGAGAGATGATGAGTATCTGGATGAGGGTAGGACATTGGGACTGAGAAAAGGGGCAACAATTAAGAGATGTTGTAAAGGTAGAAGCAGGAAGATCTGGCAATAGAATGGATATGTGGGATAATAGAGAATGAGGAGTCAAGGATCAAATGGGATGGTGAACCTAGGTGAACAAATGAATGGTGGTACCCTTAACTGAAATAGGGAAGTTCTAAAGAGGAGTAAGTTTTGGAGATAATGAGTTCTGTTTTGGACATGTGAATTTGAAATGCCTATAGAACGTTAAATGTGAAATATCCAGGAAGAAGTTTGTGATGTGGCACTTGAGAAAAACAAAGGCTGGATATATAGGTTTGGGAGCCATCTACAGAGATTTATTGATACTCATGGAAGCTAATGAAGACACCAAGTGAAAGTGTTGGAGAAAGAAGAGGGACAAGAACAGAACCTTAGGGAATATCCACTTATGGGACATGGATAAATGGACTAAGAAAGAATGAGCAGATAGGTAGGAGAAGAACTGTCATGAAAACCCAGAGAAGAGTCTCTGTGAGAAGATCCATAACAGTATATCCACAATAGTGCAGAGAAGTTAAGAGAGATGAAAGTTGAAGAAAAAGCAAGGTTGGCAGCCAGATTTTCAGTTGAAAAGTAAGAAAAGGAAAGTGAGCAAATATAATTTTTTTTTCCTAGGAATTTGACTGAAAATTAGGGGAAAGGAATGGGGCAATAGTTAGAGGGAATGATGGAGTCTCATTAGGCTTTTTAAAGAATAGGAGTAGAGAGAGGCACTTGTGGGAAGATGTAGAATAAAGCAGAAAACTACGCGACTCTTTCAAATTCCTCCACAAATAATTTTAAAATGCTTCAAAGTAAATTTTAGGGAGGTTGAAATAATTAAAAGTACAGGTAAAATAGCTGTCTAGCCTAGGACAATTTGCGAGGACAGTAGGAAAAATCTGACCTTCAGGGATGGTGGTCTGGCCTGATTAAACTGCTCGGAAACAGCAAGCTCTGAGGGCAGTTAAGTAGGCAGCAGCTTTAGCATGGGCCCTGGAGTCAGGAGGACCTGAGTTCAAATTTGGCCTTAGACATTTAACACTTACTAGCTGTGCAACCTTGAGCAAGTCACTTAACCCTCAATAGCCCTGCCTTCCACTCTCCAAAAAAAAAAGGTGAAAAAAGAATAATAATAATGAGACAACATATCAAAATTTAGGGCATGCAGTAAAAGCACTAATCAGAGGAAAATGTATATCTCTAAATAAAATATCATCAATAAAATAGAGAAAGAGCAGATCAATGAATTGGGCATGCAATTAAAAAAAATAGAAAAAGAACAAATTTAAAATCTCTGATTAAATACCAAATTGGAAATCCTGAAAATTAAAAGTGAGATTAATAAAACTGAATATAAGAATATTATTGAATTAACAAATAAAACTAGGAGTTGGTTTATGAAAATTAATAAATTTGGCTAATATGATTTTAAATTTAAAATTTAAAATTAATAAATTTGGCTAATATGATTTTAAAAAGAGAAGAGAGCTAGTATTAAAAATGAAAAAGGTAAATATACCACTAATTGAAGATGAAATTAAAACAATTATTAGGAGTGATTTTGCTCAATTGTATACCGATAAATTTAACAATTTAAGTGAAATGGAAGAATACTTACAAAACCATAAACTGTCCAAATTAACCAAAGAGGAAATAGAATGTTTAAGTAAACTTATTTTAGAAAAAGAAATTGAACAAGTCATAAATGAGCTTCCTAAGGAAAAAGCACCAGGACCAGATGGATTTACAAGTGAATTCCACCAAACATTTAAAGATCAGCTAATTCCAGCATTAAATAAATTATCTGGAATAATAGGCAAAGAAGGAGTCCTGCCAAACTCCTTTTATGAAATAAATATGGTGCTGATACCTAAACCAGAAAGAGCAAAACCAGAAATAAAATCATGGATCAATTTCACTAATGGATACAAAAATCCTAAATAAAATACTAGCTAGGAGACTGTAAGGGTTATGGGATTTAAAGATCTCCCATGCCCCATGGACGTGCTGACATAGCAGAGCAAGAGAAAGTGAAAAGCCGAGCTAACGGTCCTGTGGTTGGCAGTTGCCGGCGGTTGCCTTTTTTTTTTTTTTTTGAGTTAGGACTCCTGCTGAGGACTGTCAGGGGCCGGAGCTGCTGGGAGCGTGCTTCCAGGACGCTGGGTGGTTGCTGTGAGTGGGGAGAGGAGGACCTTTGCCTGAGGTAGCCTGTTCTGTTTTAAAGGCTTGAAAATGTGGGTGCTTTCTACTTTATCTACCTGTGCCAATGTCATAACTACTCTGATGGCTTTCACTTTCTGGTTTTGGGACTCAGTCTTTTGGTATCTTAATAAATTTTCTAGTTTATTTCCCCAAATGGCAAACCTGATGTATTTTGTGATGGATAATTATATCAGCATATTTGTAATCTCTATAGGCATTGTGAATGTGGCATTGCTGATACAGAGACTATAACAGTATATCACAAAGATTATACATTGTGACCAAGTGGGTTTTATACAAGGAATGCAGGGTTGATTCAATATAAGGAAGACTATTAAACATAATTAATTATATTGATATCAAAAGTAAGAAAAATCACATGATTATATCAATAAATGCAGAGCATGTTTTTGACAAAATACAACACTCATTCGTATTAAAAACACTTGAAGGCATAGGTGTAAGTGGCTTTTTCTCCTTGAAATGATGAGAAGAATCTATCTAAAACCATCAGAAAGCATTCTCTGTAATAGGGAAAGTTAGAAGCCTTCCCAATAAGATCTGGAGTGAAACAGGATGACCATTATTGCCAGTGTTATTCAATATTAAACTATAAATGCTAGTAAAAGCAATAGAGAAGAAAAGAAATTGAAGGAATCAGAAATAAATAAAATTTATTTTATTTTATTTTTTCCCCACTTTTATTTATTTTTTTAAATCAATTTGTTTATTTCCCTTTAGTTTACAGGATTCAATTCCACAATTCCTTGAGTTTCACATTTTGTCCCCCTCCCTTCCCTTCCCCCCATGGCGGCATATAGTCAAGTATAGGATCTGTAAATACTTTCACATTATACATTAGTCAGGCTATAAAGATGGATTGTATCAGCTGGAATGAAAAATGGTAAAGAGGACATAAAACCAAATAAGAGAAGGAAAAAGATCAGGTATTTTGCTTCCACCTGGATATAAACTTAGTTCTTTCTAGTTCTTTCTCTGGATGCACATATTTCTCTCCATCATGAGTCTTTTGGGATTGACTTATATCACTGCATTGCTGAGAAGAGTCCAGTCTATCAAAGTTGGTCATCACACATACGTTGTGTCTGTAATTGTGTACAAATTTCTCCTGGTTCTACTCTTCTCATTCAGCATCAGTTGGTATAAGCCTCTCCAGGTAAATATGACAACCATCTGCTCCTTGTTTCTTATAGCACAATAGTATTCCATAACATGCATATACCACAACTTGTTCAGCCATTCCCCAATTGATGGGCACCCCCTTAATTTCCAATTCTTTGCTACCACAAAAAGAGCTGCTATAAACATTTTTGTACATATGGGTCTTTCTCCCATTTCTATGATCTCTTTGGGATATAACCCTAGGAGTGGTATTGCTGGATCAAAGGGTATGAAAGTATTTATAGCCCTTTGGGCATAATTCCAGATTGCTTTCCAGAAAGGCTGGATCAGTTCACAACTCCACCATCAATGCATTAGTAAAAGGATCTCTTTTTGCAGTTGACATGATAGTATAATCGGAAAATCCTAGAGATGCAACTAAAAAGCTAGTTGAAACAATGAATAATTTTATCAAAGTAGCAGGATATAAAATGAACCCACATAAATCATCAGCATTTTTACATATCACCAACAAAGCCCTGCAAGAAGAGATAGGAAAAGGCAGTTCATTTGAAATAATTGAGGACAGCATCAAATACCTGCCAAGACAAACCCAGGACATATTTGTAAAACAGTTTTTATACAAATAAAGTCAGAACTGGAGAAACAGTAATTGCTCATGGGTAGTTCAAGTCAATATAATAAAAGTGAGAGTTCTACCTAAATTAATCTACTTATTTAGTACCATCCCAATTAAATTACCAAAAAATTATCTTATTGAGCTAGAAAAAAAATAATTTATTTGGAAGAACAAAAAGGTCAAGAATGTCAAAGGAATTAATGAAAAACAAATGTAAAGGAAGGTAGTCTAGCAGTGCCAGATCTTAAACTGTATTATAAGGCAGCAATTATCAAAACTATCAGGTACTAGCTAAAGAATAGCCAGGAATAACTAAGGCTAAGTGGAAGAGTACATATATAACACACAGTAGTAAATTATTATGGTAAACCTTGTGCTTGATAAATGTAAAGATTTAAGCTTTTGGGATGAGAATTTATTATTTGTTAAAAATTGTTGAGAAAACTAAAACTTAGTGTGGCAGAAACTAGATATAGACGAATATCTTACACCATTTCCCAAGACATGGTCAAAATGGATACATGACCTAGAAATAAGAGAGATATCATAAGTAAACTGAAAGAATTTGAACATATTTCCCTATCAGATTGATGGATAGGAGAAGAATTTATGCATCAACAAAATGTAAAGAGCATTAGGAGATATAAATAATTTTGATTACATTAAATGAAAAATTTTTGTCCTAATAAAACTAATGTAGGAGGAGATGGAGATAGTGGAGTAAAGGCAGGGACTCACCTGAGCTCTTCCCCAAATTTCTCCAAATACCTTTTAAAAATGACTCTAAACAAATTCTATAACAGCAAAATCCACAAAAAGATGGACTGAAACAAATTTTTAGCCCAAGGCAACTTGGAAGGTTGGCAGGAAAGGTTTGTTGCACCAGGGTAAGAAAGAAGTGCGTGCCATGCCAGGACAGACTAGGTCCTAGCAAACCTGGAGTAACCCTCAGGTGACTGAATCACTGGCAGCAATGGTTTCCAGATCTCTCAGCTCACAGACTCCAAAGACAACTTAGAAGGTAAGCAGGAAAGGTCTGTCACACCTGGGTGAGGGTGAAGCATAGCCAGTGCAGGCCATGCCAGTATAGCCCCAGCCCCAGAAAACCAGGAGTAGGCCTTGGGAGCCACTGAATTAACAGTGGCAACAGCACCACCTACTCGCCAGAGCTTTTAGCTCACAGATGGTAAGGGTCAGAAAAAGATTACAGGGGTCTTTTTGCTAGCACTGAGTCAGGACTCTGTTGCTTTGCCCATATTCGGATCCAGGTCAAGTTCAGGGTGGCAGTCCCAGGGTGAGGAGGAGCACTAGCATAGCTTAGTGGACTAGCACTAGCATGGCCACAGTGGAGGGGGGAATCCTTCCTCACAGTTCCATGCTAGAAAAGAGTGCTTGTGGTCACTTACAGACCAGAGGACAGGCCAGGAGAGTAGTAAACACCTCTCTTTAGATAAGGCCTGCCAAAGAATTTTGGGTGGCTTGTGAAAAATGTAGAGGAAATCTTTTGGTGGGAAGCAAGAGGCCCAAGGGCCATAAACGGTTATGGGCTGCAAGTTGTACAGGCCTGCCTTAGATCATACCAACTTGGAAGAAGTAGAACTTATAGGTCCCTAGAAGCATCTCTGAAAACAGATGCACAAACCCCTTGAAGCTTAGGACAGTGAGCAGTGAGCCCTCCACCTTGGAAGCAGAAAGAATTAAAAGTCAAGTAATAGATTGGGAAAATGAACAAATGGAGAAAAGCAGAGAAAAAACTCTGAGTATAGTAAGTTACCATGATGATAAGGAAGATCAAAACATACACTCAGAAGAAGACAACAAAGTCAAATCCCCTACATCCAAGGCCCCCAAGAAAAACATGAATTGGTCTCAGGCCATGGAAGAGCTCAAAAAGGATTTTGAAAACCAAGTAAGAGAGTTAGAGGAAAAATTGGGAAGAGAAATGAAAGTGATGCAAGAAAATCATGAAAATGAGGCAGCTAGGTGGCGCAGTGAATAGAGCACTGACCCTGGAGTCAGGAGGACCTGAGTTCAAATTTGTACTCAGAAACTTAACACTTACTAGCTGTGTGACCTTAGGCAAGTCACTTAACCCCAACTGCCCTGCCTTCCCCCCTCAAAAAAGAAAAAAAAAATGAGTCAGCATCTTGGTAAAGGAAACACACCAAAATAAAGAAAATATCACCTTAAAAAACAGACTAGTATAGTTGTGAACTGACCCAACCATTCTGGAGAGCAATTTGGAACTATGCCTACAGGGCTATAAAGCTATGCATACCCTTTGATCTAGCAATACCACTTCTATGTCTGTATCCCCCAAAATGGGACCCACATGTACATAAATATTTAAAGCAGCTCTTTTTGTAGTGTCAAAGAACTGGAAATTGAGGAGATGCCCACCAGCTGTGGAATGGCTGAACAAATTATGGTATATGATGTAATGGAATACTATTGTGCCATAAGAAATGATGAACACATGAACTTTGGAAAAAACCTGGAACAATTTACATGAACTGATGCTGAGTGAAGTGAGCAGAACCAGGAGAACATTGTATACAGTAATAGCAACATTGTGTTATGTCTGACTTTGATAGACTGAACTCTTCTCACCAATGCAATGATCTAAGACAGTTCCAAAAGACTCATGATGGAAAATGCTATCCACATCCAGAGAAAGAACTATGGAGTCTGAATGCAGATTGATGAATACTATTTTCTCTCTTTTTTCCCCTTGTGGTTTTTTTTCTTTTGGTTCTGATTCTTCCTTAAAACATGAGTAATGTGAAAATATTTTTAATATGACCATACATGTATAGCCTAATCAGATTGCATGATGACTAGGGTATGAAGGAGGGAAAGGAGAGAAGGGGAAAAATTTAGAACTCAAATTCTTATAAAAGCGAATGTTGAAAACTAAAAATAAACAAACAAAAACCCCCAAGATTAACACATACATACACATACACACACATGTACACACACACACACACACACACACACAAAATCAGACTAGCCAAATGGTACAAGAGGTCCAAAAAACCAATGAGGAGAATGCCTTAAAAAGTAGAATTGGCCAAATAGAAAAGTTGGTCCAAAAGCTCACTGAAGAAAATAATTGCTTAAAAATTAGACTGGAGAAATTAATAAAACAAATCCAAAAGAATGAAAAAAATAGAAGACAAGGCGAACTATCTCATTAGAGAACTGACCTGGAAAATGGATCTAGGAGAGATAATTTAAAACATTTTGGACCGCCTGAAAGCCATGATCAAAAGAAGAGCCTAGACATCATCTTTCTTTCTTTTTTTTTTTTTTTGAAATCTCCTTCCAAAATTTCTTTATTTCCATGATTAACTTTGTAGGGGAAAAGAAAACAATCACCATTTTACAAAGAAGTCTCAAGGCACATTATTCCTCACATTCAGACTGGGGAAGGCAAGAGATGCATCCTTCCTTTCCTCTTTCAGAGCATTCAGTTAAAACAGTCCCCAAGACAAACAGACCAGAGCTCCTAGGAGATCTGACTGGTTTTATTGGCACTACACACACACATACTCTTCATGTATAAATACTGACAAAGAGAACCACAGTGTGGTTTGATTCAATTGTCTTTGCTATTTTAAAAAAAGGTGCTGACCAGTGTTAAAGGGGGAAACTCAGATCGATGATTTTTCCTGAGTCAACCTCTATCATTTTCGTTGTGGTTACACTGGGGGACCCCACTGTGACAGCATAGGTCCCTGAAGAAACTTCTATCGTTATGTCCTTGGAACGTGTTCTGGCCACAAACTTGGATGGTCTTGGGTCAAATTTGGATGGTCCTAGGTCCAACTTGGATGGATAAGGGTCCAACTTGGAAGGTCCTGGGTCCAACCTGGATGGTGCTGGGTCCAATTTGGATGGTGCTGGGTCCAACTTGGATGGTCCTGGGCCAGTCTTTGTTACTTGGTAGCTCTCTCTAAGGGTCGTGGGATGTGGATTTTTTCTGTCTCACCCAGGAAGAGGACATTGGGTTCAACTGGTTTCGGTGATATCTGCAGACATGATTCAGTGCTGCCTTTTCTGGTGCAAGATTATGAAACCTCCCACACTGACTTGAAACATAATCCATGTATTCTGCCATTGTTTTGAATGAAGTATTGAGGCTTATTGGTTTCTCTTCTCTCCGAAGATCTTCCACCAGCGAGCTCCAGTTGACAGCTCTGGTCTGCGCCCGCTGCAGCAGCTCCTGGCTTTGCCTGCAAAGGCGCTTCTGGGTTTCGCTGTCCAGCCAGTTCACTGAATGCTCCTCGGGGTAGCCGTCCATCCTACCCTGGGTGATTGCCCGGGAAAGGGCCGCAGCCATTGACACAAAGGTGTGCACACCTTCCTCCCAGAGCGAGTGCACTTGGTCCTGGCGCAAAAGAACGTGGGCCTAGATGGTACGCATCACCACGCGGCATTCCCAACCCCCTCCCCCTCACCTGGCTCTGCTCTCAGGGTGCATGCGCTCCGAGCTCCAGCTGGACCGAGTGTAGCTGGGCGAGGAGGGTGGGCTAGACATCATCTTTCAAGAAATCATCAAGGAAAACTTCCCTGATAGTCTAGAACCAAAGGGTAAAACAGAAATCAAAAGAATCTACCAATCATGTCCCGAAAGATATCTCCAAATGAAAGCTGCCAGGACTATTATAGCCAAATTCCAGAGTTCTTAGGTCAGGTAGAAAATATTGTAAGCAGTCAGAAACAATTTAAGTATCATGAAGTCACAGTCAGGATAACACAAGATTTATCAGCTTCTACATTAAAGGATGAGAGGACTTGGAATATGATATTATGTAGGGCAAAGGATCTAGGATTACAACCAAGAATCACTTGCCCAGCAAAACTGAGTATAATCTGTCAGGAACAAATGAGTATTCAATGAGATGGAGGACTTTCAAGCATTCCTGATGAAAAGACTGGAGCTGAATAGAAAATCTGACTTCCAAATACAAGACTCAAGAGAAACATAAGAAGGTAAACAGGAAAGGGAAATCATAAGGGACTTAATAAGTTTAAACTGTTTACATTCCTACATGGGAAGATGATATTTGTGTAACTCATAAGATCTTTCTCATTATTAGGGTAGCTAGAAGGAGGTGTGAGTTGGATATAAAGGCATGGTATCTAACAAATAAAATTAAGGGGTGAGAGAGGAATGTACTGGGAGAAAGAGAAAGGGAAAGGTAGAATGGAGTAAATTATCTCCTATAAAAGAGGAAAGAAGAAGTTTTTACATAGTGTAGAGGAAGAGGGGGGAGCTGAGGGAGAGTGTGTGATCCTTACTCTCGTCAGAATTGGCTCAAAGAGGGAATAACATACACATGCAATTGGGTATAGAAATCTAGCTTACCCTACAGGAAATTAGGAGGGAAAGAGGATGAGAGAAGGGAGAGGGCGTGATAGAAGGGAGGGCAGATTGGGGGAGGGGGTAGTCAGAAGCAAAACACATTTGAGAAGGAATAGGGTGAAAGGAGAGAAAGAATAGAATAAATGGAGGGGATTGGATGGGGGAAATATTGTGAAAAACATTTTGAAGCAAGTTTCTCTGATAAAATCTCATTTCTCAAATGTGTAGATAACTGAGTCAAATTTATAAAAATAGCCATTCCTCAACAGATAAATGATCAAAAGATATGGTCAGTTTTTGATGAAGTAATCAAAGCTATCTATAGCCATATGAAAAATACTCTAACTCAGTATTGGTTGAAGAAAAGCAAATTTAAAGATTCTGAGGTACTACCTCATACTTATTAGATTGGCTAATAGGACAGAAAAGGTAAATGACAAACACTGGAGGGGATGTGGGAAACATGAGACATTAATGCATTGTTGGTGGAGTTGTGACCTAATTCAGTCATTCTGTAGAGCAATTTGGAACTATGACCAAAGGGCTATAAAACCATGGATACCCTTTGACCTAGCAATATCACTACTAGGTCTGTAGTCCAAAAGAGATAAAAAAAGGAAAAGTACTTATATGTACAACAAT
This sequence comes from Petaurus breviceps papuanus, assembly GCF_028583685.1. Lineage (NCBI taxonomy): Eukaryota > Metazoa > Chordata > Mammalia > Diprotodontia > Petauridae > Petaurus > Petaurus breviceps. Next base: position 86,345,497 of record NW_027185655.1, on the reverse strand, counting down.
ATTTATAGTAGTTTTTTTTTCTGGGGGCAAAGAATTAGAAATTGAGGGTTACCCATCAATTGGGGAATGACTGAACAAGTTGTGGTATGTGATTATGATGGGAAACTACTGTACTATAAGAAATGATGAGCAGGATGCTCTCAGAAAAACCTGGAAAGAGTTACAAGGGCTGATGCAAAGTGAAATGTATTGTGTACAAAGCAACAGCAACATGTAAGATCATCAGCTATATGGCTATTCTCAGCAATACAGCGATCCAAGGCAACTCTGAAGGACTTATGATAAAAGTGCTATCCATCTCCAAAGAAAGAACTGATGGTGTCTGAGTAAAGATTGAATCATACTTTTTTGTTAGCTTTTTTTTTGGGGGGGGGGGTTATGTTTGCTTTCACTACATGACTATTGTGGATATATTTTACATGACTATACATATATAACCTATATCAAATTGCTTGCCATCTCAGTGGGGGTGGGGAGAGAGAAAGGGAGAGCATCTGGAACTCAAAGTTTTCAAAACAAAAGTTAAAAATTATTTTTTACATGTAACTGGGGAAAAAGAAAATACAAAATAAAACAAAAAAGAAATTACTGAATAAAACAAATGTAGCCAAGATTAGAAAGAAAGCAGAAAATCAGGGGACAAATTTTATAGACAATTTCTCATAGAGAGCTTTATCAAATTTATAAGAATATGAGTCATTCTCCAATTGATAAATGGCCAAATAATATGAACAGAGAGTTTTGGGGGGAAGAAATCAAAGGTATGTATATTCATGTGAAAAAAATGCTCCATAGCATTATTGATTAGAGAAATGGAAATTAAAACAACTCAGTTACAATCTCACACCTATCAGATTGGCTAAAATAATTGAAGAGGGAAATAATGTCATAGGGAGTGTGGAAAAATTGGGACACTAATGCAGTGTTAGTGGAACTGTGAATTGGTCCAACCATTCTGGAGAGCAATTGATTATGCCCGAAGAGTTATAAAATTGTAAATACCCTTTGACCCAGCAATACCACTATTAATTATGTTTCCCAAAGTGATCAGGAAAAAAGGAAAAGAACCTGTATATTCTGAAATATTTATAGCAGTCCTTTGTGGTGTCAAGGAACAGGGAATTGAGAAGATGCTCATCATTTGGGGAATGGCTGAATAATTTGTGGTTTATCATTGTGATGGAATACCACTGTGCTATAAGAAATGATGTGCAGTTAGATTTTAGGAAAACATGGAAAGATCTGCATGAAATAAAGAAGAGTGAAATGAAAAGAAAGAAGAGAAAGCTGAAAACAGTATCAGTAAAACTGTTCGAAAAGTAAAGGTAAGTGACTAAGCTATTCTGAATTATATGAATATTCAAATCAGCAAAGGACCTATGCAGGAAGATGCTATCTACTTCTAGGGAAAGAACTGATATACAGAACTATGTGTTGTATAATTTCACATATATATCTTATATATCTATCTATGTGTATATCACATACATTCACATATATATCCTTTTTGAGAATGAAGGATGAATACCAATAATATCTGTGTCAAATGTTGGCCTTCTCTAGTGTAGGGTTAGGAGGGAGGGAAAGAGACAGTCTGGAACTTATAATGTGGTTGCATTAGTAGGCAGCAGGGAAGTAACTAGTAGATATGGAAAGATTGAAAATTAGAGGGGGGCTGATATTGGAAAAAATCTTCTAGAGAAGATAGAGAGAATGGGATGAAGGGTACATTTAGAGTCAGTCAGTCACCAAATATTTATTAAGCAATGTGCCAGGCTCTGCTCTCCAGGAGCTCACAAACTAATTGGGGAGACAGGCAAACAAATATATACAAACGAGCAATATACATGGTAAACAAAAAATAATTGACAGTGGGAAGAAGTTAGAATTAAGAAGGATTGGGAAAGTCTTCTTGTAGAAGGTGGGATTTTAGTTAGGACTTGAGGGAAGCCAGGAGGCAGAGGTAAGGAAAGAGAACATTCCAGGGATAGGAGATAGCCAGAGAAATTATCCAGAGCTCCGAGATGGAGTCTTGTACATGGAACAGTAAGGATGCCAGTGTGACTGGATTGAAGAGTACTGGGGGTGAGGTGGGGTGGTATAAGGTATAAGAAAACTCAGAAGGTGAGGGGCTAGGTTATGAAGGGCTTGAACGCCACACAGAGGACTTTGTATCTGATATTGGAGATCATAGGGAATCGGAGTTTACTGAGTGGTAGTGAGGGTATGTGACATGGTTGAACATACATTTTAAGAAAATCTCTGGCATCTGAATCAGAGTATGAATTGGAGTGGGGAAAGACTTGTAGCAAGTAGACCAACCAGGAGCCTATTGCAATAGCCCAGGCATGAGGTGATGAGGGCTTGTACCAGGGTGTGATAGTAATGGCAATTAAAGATTCCCCTGTATTGTCTTGGTTTTCAAACTGATTGTGTTAAAACCCAGAGTTTGTTAATCCCACCTGTGGGATGGACTTGTTGATGTGAAAAGAGAGTCCTGAACTGGGAGGAGCTGGTGACGTAATTTGGAGAGACACAAGAGAGAGGCAGAGGAACTTTTTGGAAGCAGTACCTCGTGGAGGCAGAGAGAGAGACTGAGAGAATTGTTGGGGGCCACTTTGAATTGCCCTGGACTTTTGAGACCTGCCCCCTGAGCTGCCAAGGACTGAGGAGACATGGCTGTTTTGTTGGTACTTTGTCTGTCTGTTTTGATGTTGTTTTGCCAGATTTGTCCACTGGTGAAAGACAGTCCTGTTGAAGAAGTCCTGGAACCTGGCTGTTCGCTAAGAAGCCCTGAGACTGTCCTGCAGACAGAGAGTGAATACTGTCCACTGGTGAAGGACAGTGCTGTTGTTGCAGGGGTCTGGGAACCTTTCTGTTGGTTCAGAAGCCCTGAAGGATTTTCTTGTTGTATGTTTACAGAAATCCTGGGAGAGGGTTTTGCTAATGTTTTCAGGGGTTCTAGGACTGTTCTACAGACAGAGGATGAATTAATGAAGGGACTGGCAATGTATCTTGTGGCCTTGCTAAGCCTTGTCTCCCCAGGAACTAAGATTGCTGAGAACTTGCCTGTGTCAAGATGAAGAAAAGACCTCCATTTAGGTATTAAGTGCTGTGCTTAAACTTGATGTAACTCTGGGGTAGATTCAATTGTGATCCAGGGGTGGGGAACTTTTGACCTTTTTGTGCTCTGTGATTGAACAAATGAAGGTACTTTACTTATGTTTGGAAACTAATCTCCATTTGAGAAGAGGGGCTTTGTGGTGGACTAAATGAAGGTACAGCCTAGGGGTGGAGTAGTATTTAGAACAGGGACTTTGTAATTGATTGAATGATTGGAAGGTCCTGGGGTGGGGTAGTACTTGGAGATTATTTAATCACACTTAGTAAATGCTGTATTTTGAATGATGTCATGTTTTGATCTTCTCTTTTCTTGGTTTGTCACTGAATAAAATGGAGAGCACCTATGCTGGTATTTTGAACCTTGGGAAGTTACTTTTGCTTGGCATTACATTACACAGGGCTAAGGTAGTATCAGAGGATAGGAGGGGGTATATTTGAGAGATGCTTAAAAAGGTGAAATCAAAAGACCTTGGTAACAAATTGGAATATGGAGAATGATAGTGAGGAATTGAGGGTGACATCACCTATGTTACAGGCCTAGGGCAATGGAAGGATGGTATTATTCTCAAAAGTTACATGGAAGTTTGAAAGGGGAAGGGTTTCAGGAAAAAATAAGTAGTTCAATTTGGTACATGTTCAGCTTAAGATGTCTACTGTCTGCTGGATACCTAGTTTGAGATTCCTGAAAGGCAGTTGGAGATGTGAAATTGGAAGTCAACAGAGAGGTTAGGACTGGATAGACAGATTTGAGAATCATCAGCATAAAGATGATAATTAAACTCATGTGAGCAAATAATTTCACCAAGCAAAGTAGTACAGAGGGAGAAAAGGGCCCAGGACAGAATCCTGTGGGACACCCAAGATTGGTGGTCATGACCTGGGTGAGGATCCAACAAATGAGACTGAGAAGGAATGCTCAAATGGGCAAGGAGGAGAACCAGGAGGGAGTGGTGTCCTGAAAACCTAGAAAAAGAGTATCAAAGAGCAGAGGGTTATTGACAGCATCAAAAGTTGCAGAGAGGTCAAGAGGAGTGAAGATCAAGAAAAGACCAATTGATTTGACATTTAGGAGATCACAAGTTACTTTGGAGAGAGAAATTTAGGTGGAATTATGAGGTCAGAAGCCAAATTGTCAGGGATGAATAAGAAAGTCAGAGGAGAGGAAGTGGAGACATCTATTGTAGATGGACTTCTCAGGGAGTTTAGCTACACAGAGCAGAAGATAGTGGGGAAGGTAAGATTAAGTGAGGGTTTATTGAGAATGGGCAAAACCTGGGCATGTCTATAGGCAGTAGAGAAGGAGCCAGTATACAGGGAAAGAGTGAAGATAAATGAGAGAGTGGAGATGGCAGAGGGAGCAATTTGTTGCAGGAGATGAGATGGAATAGGATCACTTGTGTCCATGGAGGGATTTGCCTCAGCAACCAGTTAGTATATGAGGCAGGATTTGACACCAGGTTTTCCTGACTCCAAGTCCAGGGTTCTATGGGTTCTATGAACTACATCATTCTTTCCCTATCCAAAGCCTATCCCATCACACACCTGCTTAAGTCCTAACTCTTTCATAAGTTTTCTCCATCCACTCCAGCCCTCACTACTCTTTCTCTTTCCTAAGTTCTTAGAGCATTTATTATCTATGCCCTCTCATTTCAGGAGTAGAATACCACAATTCACATCTGGATAGTGCTTGCCTTTTTAAAATTAATTAATTTTTAGTTTTCAGCATTCATTTTTGTAAGATTTTGAGTTCTAAATTTTTCCCTCCTTCTCTTCCCCCCTCCCCAAGACAGCATGCAATCTGATATAGTCTATACATATACAATCTTATTAAACATTTCCACATTAGATATTTTTGTGAAAGAAGAATCAGAACAAAAGGGAAAAAACATGAGAAAGAAAAAACAAAAAAGGAGAAAATAGTATTCTTCAATCTGCATTCAAACCCCATAGTCCTTTCTCTAGATATGGATAGCATTTTCCATCATGAGTCTTTTGGAATTGTCTTAGATCATTGCATTCCTGAGAGGAGCTAAGTCTATCAAAGTCAGTCATCACACAATGTTGCTGTTACTGTGTACAATGTTCAGGGTAGTGCTTTCTGTTTTACAAAGAGCTTTCTTCCCAACAACCCTGGGAGGTAGGTAGTATTCCAAATACATCTCTTCTCCCCCCTTCATGTATATCTTCATTCTCTGATAACTACCTTCTCTTCCTCCCCTGCCATAGTCACATTGGCAAAAACAAACCAACCAACCAATCCCTAAGCAAAACAAAAACAAAACAAAACATTTCAGAGGGCTTATAGAATCAACCTGTGACTTCAGAAGTTGAGTTAATTAAAGAAGCTATGAACAGCAGGAGCAAATTAAATAGAACTGACTCTTGGAGGGGTTAGATTGTAAGGCTAAAATGAACTGCCAAATAGTATCTTGCCAACCCAAAAATATTTTTCTTATCATTCTTTAAACTACACTATGTAAAAGCACTGAATAATCTATCAAAATGTTATTTTAAAACGCATACCAATGAAAATTTTTCATTTACTCATTAGTATGAATTAGTCCACTCAGTTTATTTCATTCCTGACACCTGAGGTCTTGTGTACTGAAGAAAAGGAAGTTCTAGGTTTGTGTATGTATATTTGAGATAGGGAAAGGGGTGGTATGTGGGAATGGGTAGGAAATTTGGGAGCATGAGATATTTTGGAGGTAAAGCAGACCCAAGGCAGGGTGCTTTACTTAATGCATCAGGAAGGTATTAGGAAAGATAGAATATATATGATATAATATAGAATAGATATAATATATAGAATATATATAATATTCTAGATAATAAATTCTATATAATAAATAATATATAATAAAATACAGTAGAATACAGAAAAATAGGAGAATACCACATGTCTGTATTTCCATATTTTGCCAAGAGCTTGCCCTCTACTGAAGGAAGAGGACACAATTTTAAAATTTCTTCTCCCTTGCTTTTCCTTCTGTACTACTATGTAGCTCCATGTTTCCAGGTACCAGAATTCAGTTTAGAATTATAAATACCACAACTCAGTTATACTTAGATTAAATAAATTCTGTGAACTAGTGTCAGAACTTTATTGGATAGATTCTTTTTTGTTTAGACAAAAAATTTTTTTGGGATAGATTCTTTAGAGCATGGTTTATATAGGAAAAACATAAGGGGAGTTCTAGACATGAGTCGACTCTTGGAATAAGTTTTTGGTAGTTTTTGTTATTGTTGTTGAATTTTAAAAAATATGTCTGTATATTTTGGCCCCTCACTGAAATGGCAAACTCCCTGGGGAGTAGCTATCATGTCTTATGTGTCTTTGAATCCTCCCTGGCATCTAACAAAAAGTACAAATTGAATGAATAAATAAAAATAACATGTTTTAAATTTCTTTTAGCATAAAATTTCTTAAATATGTTTGAGGTATTAAAATTATATTCTCCAAGCTCAAACTAACACATGGTAAAGTGAAAGAGCCCAGAAGTTTGCTGAGTGGAGAGGAGGAAACCACAAAAATATAGCATATGGCTAGATAATTATAATAATGTGATTTTTCCAAAAAGGTACTTAGTTTCTTTTTTTTTTTTTTACTAATATTTAAAGTGTTCATCAATTAAAAAAGATAAATTTTATTGATATTTTTTAATATCACCTAAATTTCCCCATATCTTTTTCTCTGCCAGTGTCAGAGAATAAATGATACTTTTAGAAGAAAAAAAGGGGAAAGAACAAATGGCAATCAGCAAAACTGATGAATACATAAAAAGAAATCTGAACATACATGCAATGTTCCACACTTGTAGACCTCTCATGACTTCTGGGGAATAGAAGAAGCTGCCTTTTCATATCTCTTCTCTGGGAATGTGCTTTAAATGAAAGTCAAATAGAAATGGAAGCCACTAAACTTTACATAAGGCACATAGTCACTTAGATAACCACAAACTAAAATTATCTATGTTTTATTGTATTTTTATTTATTTTGTTTAATTACTTCCCAATTACATGTTAATGTGGTTCCTGATAAGTGTTGGACAGTGTTTGATATCTCTGCTCTAAGCAATAGATTTTTAATAAGTTTTCTTCTTAGTATACAAACATCAAGCCTGAAATAAAGCATAGTTTTTGAAATGGTTCATAGCAGTCACTTTGGTTGCTTTTCAAGTAGCAAAAAAATGTTAAAGCTTTTAAATATTCTGTTGTTCCTCAGTGTGAGGATTGATCCCAGTTTGTGATCTCCTTATGGCCTAGACGTGACATGAAGGTTACTCTGGGGAAACAGAAACTTGGGCTGATCTTACAAAAATGGAAAGACTTCTATTTAGCTAAATTTGGGGATACTTATCACTAAAAGGATAACTACCAGGTTACTTTGGGTTCAGGGTTTTTGTTTTTTAAATTTTTTGCTAACCACTAAGGTAGGGAAGGGATTGTAATCAGCATTGGTACAGAAGCTTTATTATGGATACCACAGAGCTTTTGGAATATTGAAGCCTTCTACTGTCATTGGATAGGAGTAACATATTCCCCCCAAAAAGCCAAATCTGATCATTATTTTTTGAGGAAATCTAGCCTTAAGTCTCTTTAGTTTACTAATAGAATACTTGAGAAGTACCAAGTTATAATGGCATAGATTTGAAGTACAAGGACCTGGATTCAAATCCCATCTCCACTTCTTTTTCACTTTATTACCTTGGGTGAATTACTAAATCTCTTTAGGGCTCAGTTTCTTTCCCTTCCTCAGACAACTAATAGCTGTATAATCCTGGACAAATCTCTTCAATTCTCTGTCCCCTATTTTTAAAATAAGAGCCTCTAAGCTCCCTTTCAGTCTGAAATCCTCTGATTACACGATACTCTCTAACGTTTCTTTCAGTTCTAAATCTGATAATCCACTATTGAGACAGGACTGAGGTCATAAAATACCTATACATGCTCAAAAGAGCCTCTACAAACATTCAAATGTTTATTAAGTTCCTACTTTGAAGGTTCAGTGGTAGTCGCTGACGGCAGATTCACAGTTTAGATAATTCATGGATAAAGTATGAAGTTTGCAGCCCAATGAACTAAATTCCCCAGAATAAATGGTAGGTACAGTAGAGAGACACAGAATAGAGTCCTCAGAACAATGAGAGGAAACTGACACTATCAATATTCACGAGCAGTAAAGACTTTCTGGAGGAAGTAACATTTAAGGCAGGATTTAATGGTTGGGTAACAATTTAGTAGGTAAAGGAAGGGGAATATAGTCTAGGAGGTCCTGGGAACTGTATGAGTAAAAGATATTATGTTGGGAAAAAACAGGTCCATTCATTGGACAGAATAGCTTGACTAAGAGTGAGAAAACATCAGAAGGGTAAAGTGGCAACTTTGTGTGGAGGGCCTTGAATGTCAGGCATAGGAGTCTCAATGTTTTCTGATAGCCACTAGGGAACCAGGGAAGATTTTTTGAGCAAAAGACTGACATATACACACACACACACACACACACACACACACACACATATATATAAAAGCCTAGAGGATTAGCTTCATGTTGTTGATATGACAGATGCATTGGAGTAGGGTAAGGATGGAGTTGGAGGGCAGACACAAAATGGTGGAGAGAAGCCAGGGAGAATGGAAGTGGAAGACTACTGTGGTAGTCTGGGTGGCTGGTAAGGTAGACTGGGGTGGTGCCAGTGAGCAAAGGGAAGAGGAACAGATGCAAGCCTTATTAAAGAGATGGAATTGACGGGGTTTGTATATGAGAGGTGAGGAGAACAATTTATATAATGCAAGGAGGAAGGAAGAAGGGAAAAAGCATTTATGAAGTGTCAGACATTCTGCTAATAGCTTAACAAATATTATTTAATTTGATCCTCACAACAACCCTGTGAGGTAGGTGCTGTTAATCTTTGAAAGACTTAAGAGCTCTTATCAGTGCAAAGATTGATTGCAGGATTCCAGAGGACTGAAGGTGAAACATGCTACCCACCTCCTGCCAGAGAGGTCGTGGCTTTAAGATGCAGAAAGAGACATACATTTTTGGACATGGCCAATGTGAATGGATTTACTTGACTATGCATGTTTTTATAAGGGTTTTCGTTTTCTTTTCTTTTGTTGAATTGGGGAATGGGGAGGTGAGAGGGAAAGGAAATAAGAGCTTATTAATTAAAAAATTACATTTAAAATAAATAAATAAATAATATGAGAGGCAAAGAAGCAAAGACAATACCAAAGTTTCAAATATAGTATTCTGGACGAGTGCTAGGATCACTGATAGAAACAAACACACACACATCTACACACACTTGCACGCAAGCACACATGCATACATGCATGCACGCATGCACACACAAATATACATTCAGGAGAGTGAGAAGGTTTGGGGAAAAGATTGAATGCTGAGTTTTAGACCTGTTGACTTGCAGGTAGTGGTGAAATCCAGATAGTTCTATATGCAAGTGGAAATGTCTTATAGTTAAAGTCATGGGAGTGCATGAGATTGTCAGGAAAGACAATCTCAAAAGAGAAAAGACAAGAGGGTGAAGGACAAAACTTTAGGAATATCAGCTTTAGGGGAAGAAAACTACCCTCTATCTTGAGTCTTTAAGGGGTTTGGAAGAACATCAGGAATTAGAAAAGAAGTCAGTTGAAGGAAAATTAAGAGAAGTAGGAAGAGAACCAGGAAAGTCTTGTGTCTCTTACATAAAGTGAGAAGAGTGCTGCAGGAGACTGATAAAAGGTTATTGCATGTAGCAATTAGCAGATTATTGGTGATCCCTGAGAAAGGAGTTTTATGTAGAGTGATGAGGAAAGAAGTCAGATTAGAAAAGATCAAGAATAGGGCAGATAGTGATGTAGTAGAGGCATTCATGTAGATAGAGAAGCAAAAAAGGAGAAAAAATGGCTGTATGAGTCCAAAGGGCAGAAGACTCAGTTTTTTTCTAAACTTGTAGATAAGGAGTCATTGGAAAGGGAGAGGTAGTAGACACATGGCTGAATGGTGGGGTGAATACTATAGAAACATTCTTCAGGAATGTGACCAAAGGTAGAAGCTGAGGAATTAGCCTCAGGGAAGAGTAAGGATGTTTGCTCTTGGACTTGAGAGGGAATAAAAAGCAAAAATCATGTAAGGAGGAATGAAGGAAGGGAGTTGAGGAAGTTCCAGTTAGATGGGAAATCAGAGACTAAGTAATTTACTTTGTATGAGAATGGAGTGGGGTGCAAGTGGGGAATAAGATAAAAAGGAAAAGTTATTGTGGGGAATGGGATAGGGAGTCACTGTAGAGATGGATTCCAAAGAAACATGGCAGGATGTAGGTGCTTCAGGTATCTGTGAAAAGGCACCTTCATGGGGCATCTAGGTGGCACAGTGAATAGAGAACTGTCCCTGAAGTCAGGAAGACCTGAGTTCAAATCCAACCTCAGATGCTTGACACTTAACTAGCTGTGTGATCTTGGGCAAGTAATTTAACCTCAACTGCCTTGCCTTCCCCCTCCAAAAAAAATAGGCATCTTCATGAATGATGTTTAAAAAAATGTTAACTTCTTTTACAATGAGAAATTAACATGTTTTTCAACATGAAGGAAGAGAACTCTCAAGTTAGTTTTTGGTCAGTCACTGAGTATTCTTTAATAGAGGAATATTTTAAGTGCATATTTATCACACAAACACTGTGATGTTAAGCTATATGAATTTTTAAAAAGTTTGCTGTCATATTAGGGAAGGTATAGATTATCTCTGTGCTAACAAATTCTAGATTATGAATTACTTATCTTTGCTAAGTCCTTTCTTCCCTCCAGTTAGCTTTGAAATAAGGTATTTCAGAAAGTCTGCATTTTGGTAAACCAAGTTCTACTCTTAATTCAGAGACACGTATTGTGTGTGTGTGTGTGTGTGTGTGTATGTGTGCAAGTCTGTGTAAGTGTATGTGTATATATACATACACACACAATATCCAGTTCTCACTCACTTCTTTTACCACCACCCCCAATCACCATTTAGGTGATTTAAAGTAATTTAGAATTAGAATTTCATTAATAATGAAATTAATGAAATCATAATGAAATGAAATTCTAAAGGTAGTTTAGAAATTCATAGGATCATAGATCCAAAGGTGGAAGGGACATTAGAGGCCATCTAGTCCTGTCTTCCCTCCTGCCTTACCCATTTAATTTTAACTTTTTTTTTTTGCTTTTTGGAGGGCAGTTGGGGGTAAGTGACTTGCCCAAGGTCACATGGCTAGTTTTTGTGTTAAGTGTCTGAGGCTGGATTTGAACTCAGGTCCTCCTGACTCCAGGGCCAGTGCTCTTTTCACTGCGCCACTTAGCTGCCCCTACCTCACCTGTTTTAAAGAGAAAGAAACTGAGGACCAAGGATATTAAATAACTTGCCCAAGATCACAGACATACTAAATGTCAGAGCTTGACCACCCAGAAACCAGGGATTGTTTCTTCATATTATGTAAAATTCCTATAGTCTACAGCAGTGGTTCTCAAAGTGTGTTCTGTGGGTTCCTTGAAACCCTTTCAAGGGGTCAATGAGATAAAACTATTTCACAAATAATATTGAGATTTTATTTGTCTTTTTTACTCTCATTCTCTTATGAGTGTACATTGGAGTTTTCTAGAGACTTCATGACCTTTTAATTAAAGATTTAATTGCAAACATAAAGACTGAGTTAATATTTCATCTGAAGAATTGTATTTTTGCCTTTTCTACAGATAGGGCTTGATTTTCTCTTCTCCTTGTATATATATATTTTGTCCAATATCAGTATCACCTAATCACTGAAGAAGATCTTTTATGTGAATGTTTAACAGCAAATGTAATTGGTGCCAAAATATTCAGTGTTTAACTTTTTTTGAATCTTGTGGTCTATCCAGGGACAATTGTGCTAATATTAGCAATGATGGTGCAAAAGCAAGGATGGGTAAGATTGCTGCTATTTTAGTACAAATCAAGGTAGTAGCATCAAATTGTACTAGCAGCCATTGTGTTCTTCACTGCCATGCTCTTCTCTCTCTCTCTCTGTCTGTCTGTCTCTCTACTCCTTCCTTCTTTATCTATATGTGGGTGTATATATACACATATATGAAATATGTGTATACATACATGCATGTGCACACACATATATACAAATACCTATACCTTTGTAAAACCTTCTCTGATCTCACCACTGTACCCATCCCCCACCCCAGCACCTTGCAATTTAAAAGTATTCTTTCCTTTTAACATTTCACATCGTTCTGTTTGAGTACATACATGTTCTAAGTACTTTCTGTAACCTAATGCAGTATTATTCACATAAATACCTTATTTCCCCATTAGTCTTTTAAAAAAATTAAAACATTAATGTCATTTTCTCCTACTAGATTCTCAAGCCCCATCAACAAGCCTTATGACCAACACAAAGTAGGTGCTTAGTCAATGCTTGTTGAATTGAATTAGGAAATATGAAAGATAATATATACTTGGTTCCAGAAAGTAATCAGTTCTAAAATGAGTACCCAAAGAACACTTATGATCAAAATTAAAACATCCTTGTGTTCCTCAGTGATTAAGAGGGTTCACCTGCAATGCCCAGAATGTAAAAACAGCCAGTTAGATTTTACTACTAGAAGAAGGTTGGAGAAGAAGTGGGAGAGTAGACAAAAGTTGACAAATTCAGGCCACCTTTGGCTACTACTTATCTCCCTTGCACAAACACTTAATGGAGTATTTTCTTCCTCTTACTGACAAGCATCATCTTATTCTCCATTCTTATATCCAATCTATCACTTAGGACTCTAAGGCTTTGTCCACCTAATGTCAAAATAAAGAGTCAGTCAGAAAAGCTGTATGCAGGGTAGCTATTTTAATGAAACCAGCTCAATGGGAAGGGCTAGGCAATTTGTCTAAGTAACAGTGGGGTCAGCATGCATCACTAATAAGTGGGCCAAGGAATTCATCACCAAGGGGCTAATCTGAAAAGCTTCCAATGTAAACTACATTTTATTCAATTTATCTGCCCTGTTACATGGTCCTAGTTGGTCTAAATTGAGCCAATCCTTCACATTCAATTTGTGCTTAAAGCATGCAGAAAATATGGAGGTGAAAGAATGTTGGCCTAGGCCTTAGCAAGGATGAAAGGGACCTTCAGCTTAGACAGAGCCTCCAGGCCTTATAGCCCAACTTCCCTGGCTTTGTTAGTGCCCATAAAAAAGGCCTAATAAGGACATGAGATAAAGGGAAGTTATAATACTGGGAGAAGTCATGTGGGTTAGTGGTATGAACACGAAGTTAGAAGACTCAGTTTGCATCTTGGTCTTGCCACTTATGACTCTAGGAAGGTCAACTTCATTGAGCCTTAGTTTTCTCATCTATAAAATGGGGATAAAACTTTTCCTGTCTAATCTACTGGTTTGTTGTGAGGATCCAATGTGACAAGTCTATTATAGCATGTCACAATGTAATATATAATTTTTCTTACCAAATTTTAATGAAAGGCAGTGGAGTGGAGTGGACAAGTGAGCTGGCCTGAAAGCCAGGAAAGAAAGCCCTGCCTTTCTCCCCAGTCCCTCCCCAGCTCCTCCCCCACTCGTGCCCGGCCCCCCCCCCCCGCCCCCAACCTCTAGATGTATAACCCTGCGCAAATTGCAACTCTTTAAAATTATAAATTTAGAGAAGGTGCTGACCTTCATTGGTAAATGGAGCTGCCTCTTCACTGGGAGAAATCACAGTTCAAGTCTCTATTTCTACCCTAATTTTAATAAAATATTTGTTAAGAGCAATGACACAGAGTAATCTTGGGAAATACATTAACACTGTGTATGCATGCCTTTAGTCAAACAAATAGGCTTTTTAGTACTTAAAAACCCCCCAAAACAACTAGGTACAAAGCTTCTAGCAAGAGTGTTTTCTTGACCTAGAGACTGAAAAAATAAATGAGAAAATTTAAGCTAAAATTGACTGAACTTTTGGGCCACTTATTGATAGCTTAAAGTTAAGGATTACTGCAAATTAATGCAAGTTTTAATTCAGTTCATTTGGATTCAAAAGGTATTAATTGAGCTCCTACCATGCATGTCAGGCACCTGTGAGGTGATAGTGATACAAAGAAAAGGAAAAAAATAGTCTCTGTCCAAGGCAGAATTTTCCTTAACTTTTTAGTCTTTCTTATATCAACTAGCAACTTGTTCACCTGCAACCTTGGCTGGTTTTTTATGGCCAGCTGTTAGTGGGGAAAACCATGATGACCTGTGGATAAGGGATGCTTTGTGTTTCATTATGCAAGGGTGTCTCCCTTTCTTTTTACTAATATGCAGGAATCTTTTTGCTATTGTCTGATACGGTCTGATAACGCTCATTGTTATTTATAGCAAAATGCTTGGAAAATCCAAAGCAGAGGCTCCTCCAGACACATTTTGTCAATATTTCACCGGATACACACTCTAGTTGTGGTTGTTTTTAATGCAAAACATCTCAATGCAAGCTGGAGTCACTATTTCTCAAAAAGTGGCTATAACAAGTTTCTTCCATCAATCAGAGCACTGAAAAAACAGGCTTCTTTTTGGGTTTTATCCTTGTCTATAGTTATCTATCACTATACCTTATAAGTTACTTCTGACTTCTTACCACAGGGCTTTAACCTGATAGGAAAACATCTAGCAAACAAAGGGCATTGCAATGGAAGCCATAAAAGCTACACGCAGGCTAACTGGACTAGTTAATTAGTGTTTGCATATGCACACTGCTCAGCTGTGAGGCTGAGCTCCTGAGCCATTCTGAAAGGCTTAAAAAAATGTCTTTGAAAAGGAATGTAGACTTTAAAATCACGGCAGTTGAAAACCAACAGGAATATTTTTATGCGAAGTATTTCTACTTTAACACCTTTTAAAAGTTAATAGATTCAAACTGTATTCTTGGCGATTGGGAAGGCAGTTTCCTGAGTGAAAAGATTAGCATTTGGGTGGGTGGGAAATTAAGGGAAAGCTAATTTAGGATTTGAAGCTGCAAAAGGCAAATTAGGGCAGCAACAAGTGTTCCCCCATTTCCCATTTCCCACCCCCTCCCTGTTTCCCCTAGAAAGCCTAGTAATCAGCACCAGCCACATGGGGAAAAGCTAGGAATACTGCCTTGGAGTTTAGATTAACAAGTAGGTTTTGTTCTCTTTCCAAACCCTGTCTGCAGGCAAAAAGAAATGACCAAGAATCAAGACCAAACAAATTATGGTTGTGGTCTGGTTAAAAAAAAAAAGGCATCTCCAAGTCCTTAAAAAAAAATACCACGTAAGTCTAACTTGGAATGTGCTTATTCTGGGGAACATGCTCAGCTACCCACGCAGCATTTCAAAACACATGTTTAGAGGCACATTCATAATTGCATTCTCCTGGCGCCTGATTTTATTGGCAGCTTCAACCCAGATATGAAAGAACACTGCTGAAATTTTAAGAAAGTCATTTTTGCTATCAGAAATACCTCAGGGGAAGGGCACACGGGAATGGAGGGGCATGCATCTCCTCTGGAGACAGCTGTGTCTATGCAGTTTTCTCCTCAATGCCAGGTTACCTGCAATTAGAAAAAGAAAAAACATTTTTCAGTCCCCCCCCACCAGAAAATCGTATGTTATGTTGCTGGAACATGCAAAGAAATCTTTTGGAACCAGGCTGCCTGGTTCCTGCCTGGTCATTTGTTGTTTGCTGCATATGACAAGGGGCATTAGGAAGCATAATTCATGTGTATTACCAAAATGCTAATAAAATAATCAGAATGAATCAAGCAGGGCATTTTCAGTATAGCCAGGGTTGTCATCTTCTTTACTCTTAAAGGGCTGCTCACTTAAACAGAACTTGCCCTTTAAATTTCTGTCCAGTGAATTAATCACCAATATTTTACAACAACCTGGACCAAAGTAAACTTCATTCCACAGACTTCAGTGTGTTGAAGAACTGAAAGCTATAAACAATGCAACAGGGCTCATTTGGAAAAGTACATTTTTCTTGTGAATGTCAGAGGGCATACTACATGGATACTGGTTGAGATTTATTCTCTGAGTGAGGGAACTTCTGTTCAACAGCAAGAAAAAAGATAGTCTGAACTGGAGCCAGTCATAAACATGTGATTAACCCTATGCTCATTCTCTGGATAACCTTTTCTCTATCCTAACTAGACTAGTGGTATGTACTCTTATATACCCATTTTCTCTTTGTTTTTTTCACTTTGTAATTTGTTACCCACTTTTAAAATGTCCCCTTACATATGATCTCATTATTTGAACATTAGTTTGAGTCCCATGACTCAGAAAAATAACTCTTCTTACTATGATGGGTGCCATTTTTTGGTAACCAAGGATGTAAAAGGATATTAGGATGCTCTTTTGCTTTTCTTTAGAATATAATCTCCCTGAGGGTAGGGACTATTGATATGTTTGTTTTGTCTAGGTATCCCCTGGTGCCTACCACAGTGTCTGATGTATGTTAGATCCAAGGCAAATGTTTGTGGAATTGGAATGATTTCCTGGCTTTATAATATACCAATTTTATTAAAAATCCTGGTAGCCCAGCACCATAATGGAGATAATTGCTGAAGAAGATACTTAAAGCAAAGAAATACTATGCTCCAAAAGTGTGTATGTTTGCCATTCCCAGGACATTTTTGTTTAACATTCATAAAAGCACTATTAGAACATTGCTTTCTTTTTTGTTTATTTCAAGAGAACCACATCAATTTTATCACTAGAAATAGAATAGCTACTGCCCTTAAGAAAGTTCAATTGCTTTCTGCTATACAGTGATTCTATTAAGGTACATAAAAAAACAAACAGCTTACTAGATCCCAGTCTTCAGCAAAAGGTACTTAAATGAACTGTTTAGTATTCTACCATTTCGCTATACATATAAGATTTTATTTAGTGCTTTAATGAGCATGCCAATTTTCCGGATGGTCAGGACTGCAAAAAAAAATTTGTAACAGCTTGGAGTTCAATGTTTTGAACTCACTGAGGCAAAACTTAAATGTATCCCATTTATCTTTATATTTGTCTTCAGCTATCACTTTAATGGTCTATCAAAGTAATTAACTAGATAGCAGAGCATGCTTTGGAATTCATAAACATTTCCTCTAGTCACAATCAACTATCTCCAGAAGACAAAGGTTTATAGATATACACATACCACCACACACACACACACACACACATACTATATATACATATGCATGTCTGTATGTAGACATATCACAAATATCATCACTATGATGCGATTTAAACATGTTAATGTAAAAGTCCTACCTGGCCTCTGTCCATTGATAAGGAATATGCCCATCGTGAAAAAAAGGAATAGAAAAAAGAGCAGCTGAAATCTCATTTTGCTGCCACACAGAAAGACAGCCAGAGCACTCCCAGAAAACCAAACAATCCTCTAAATACTCCTGCAGTAGCTGTGTGGCTCAGCTCACAATTCTAATGACAAACCTCAGAGTGAGTTGCCAGCTGCGCCTTCCAGCAAGGTTAATGATCACATTAGACAAGGTTACTGGTGCTGCACTGTGGTCAGTGCCTCCCTCTTCCCCTACCCCCTTCTGTACCCCCTCTCCCTTTTCCTGTCACTCCCCTTTATTTTCCATAAGCAAATAATGGTGAAATGGAGCATCCTAGTAAACAACCACTTCACTGGGGTCTACTAGCTTTCAGAAAGGAGAATGCTAAGACTTCCCTTTAAATTCAACCTAGAAATAGAGAAATATGTAAAACAAGGCATGATACTGCCCCCTCCTCTTCTCCATTTGCAAATGTTTAAACTTTGCATTGCCCATATTGGTCCCACATGCAGAAAGTAATGGGAATGACAGGAAGTCTCTCTTTTGTCCCTCTCAGAAAGAATTCTGCAGCCCTTACTTAAGAACCCCTAGTGCTTTGTGGCTGGGCTAGCTGCTGAAATGCTTTCTCTTCCCCAAACTAACTGCAAAGTGCTAGCTATTCAGAGGGAATTTGTAAACTACAAAATCTGGTGTGCCTTTTGTTTCATGAAGTATTCTTAGGGTTCAGAAAAGCCTGAAATTAGTCTTGGAAATCCTGAGGTTTTTAGTTTGGAAAACAAAAACGAAACTGTAGAAAGTGGCTCTGACAGATTTATTTTAAGAGAAATAAACTTTCACTGCTAGGGGAAAAAAAGTCAGTCAAAACCAGAGGAACATGACTAGTGCTCTATTCTATACTGGCATGTGAGAGGGGGCTAGGAAGATGAATTAGAAAAGAATAAGGAAATTTAGGCAAGTTCCATCCAATGACACTCAACCAGAATAAATGATGATGTGACGAAAAAGTGCTACAGGTAGAAAGGATAACTCTGGCTATATAGTTCATAAATAATTTTTGTATTTAGTTCCAGGTTCATTGTTAGAGCTATGCACATGGCTACAAAAAATCAATTGAATGTAATTGATTGGATAATGCAAACACACATAATACTTATAATGTGCAAGTCAGGGAATTGGGCTCCTTGGGGGGATATCAAGATCCATTAGATGAGGTTCCTGCCAACAACAACAACAACAACAACAACAACAACAACAACAACAGCAGCAGCAGCAGCAGCAGCAGCAGCAGCAGTAGCATTTAAAGAGTGCTTTGCAAACTAGAGGCTTGCAATCTAGTGGAGGAAACAAGACAGATATATAGCTAATTAGTATGTTATAAATTAAAATCTAAGTTCACAAGAGAAGCAAAAACAGCATCTGATGGCCAGGATTTGTAGTTTTGTTTTCCTGGGGGGATGGGGAAGACTTTATAAAGGAGGAGTCAACCCAACCTGCTTCCCTGAACAATAGTTAGGATTTCATCAGGTAGAGATTGAGTTGTAGAAAGGCAAAAGGGGAAAGAAGAGTTCTCTTCTTTTGAGATAGTGGATGGTACAGAGAAAAGAACACTGGCTCTGGCATCAGAAAATCTGGGTTCTAATCCCTCCTCAGACTCTTATCTGTGGGACCTTGTACAGGTCACTTAATCTTCGCTTTATTCTTACTTCTCTGTAAAATAAGGAGACTGGGCTAGATGGTCTCTGAGGTTCCTTTTAGGTCTGCTTCTATGACCCTATAAATCTATTCCAAGCTAGTGGATTATGAAAACAAAGGCACAGACATGGAATAAGGTTTCAGAAATATGGAGAATGGTGAACAATTCAGTTTTCCACATTGAATATGAAGGGGAACAATTTGTGGTAAGGTGGTGTTGCCTATAAAAACTTTTTGCTTTATTTAAGTTTCCCAGGTTTAGGTAGTTAGTAGTGGCCCTGTTATTCTTTAGGTTTAAAATCAATCCATGGGACAGCTAGGTGGTGCAGTGAATAGAGCACTGGCCCTGGAGTCAGGCACCCTTACTAGCTGTGTGACCTTTGGCAAGTCACCTAATCCCAATTGCCTTGCCTTCCCTTCTCCAAAAAACAAAATAAAACAAAAATCAATTCATAAAGTTATCCTGAATCTAGAAACCAGTTCATAATCTTTTACTTAGTTACCTATAGTTTCATTAAAACCATAAACATATAGAAGTTCCCAAAATAAGAACTTCCATGGTGTCTCAAAAACTTATGTTTCTAGACTTTCAATAAACTTGAAAGATTTTCCCCAAATAACTTAGAATTTGTCCTTATTTCCTTATCAGGGCTCATGTCCCATCTCCTCCCTTCCCACACACAAAGTAATTAACTACTTGAAAGAGTTAATAGCATTTAAGTCATTTACCACTTAATATGGATTACCTAGTGAGCTGTTCAACTCTACCAGCCCTTTCAGGATCTAACACTAACCTTACCCACAAACTCACAGAAACCCAATCCTTTTGTCTGCCCAAGAAATGCCATCTTTCAGTTACCTCTTCTCTTCTGTGTCTAGGTGTGGTCCACTAGCAACTGCTCAGCTTTTAGGCATGGTGATTCCCTATGCTAGACTTAAGGGAAGAGGATTGGCTGTATATCACCCACTGTACCTGCCCTTGATTCATAATAGTTTTTTTCATCATCTATCCCTTTTCCCACTGGGTACTTCTCCAGGTTTAGGTGTCTTGAGATCATACTTCTTTCCTAGCATGCAGTTCTCTTTAAACAATTTTTAATATTTTTCAATTAATAAGAGTTTATTTTCTCTCTTCTCATTGGAAAAAAAAAGGAAAAGAAACCTCTTGTAACAACTATCTAGTTTGTAGTTCTCAAACCATTATTGTATATATTTAAAATCTATTCTGTTTTAACACATTTCTCAGTAAAAACTTCGAGGTTGGGCAGTGAGTAAGAGCGCCAGCCCTGGCCGCAGGAGACCTGGGATCAGTTCCAGCCTTGGGAGACCCAGAATTGGTTCCGGCCTCAGATACTTGGCACTCACACAAAAAATAACTGGCAGTGTAACCTTGAGCAAGTTATTTAACCCCAATTGCTTTAAAAACAAACAAACAAAAAAAAAACAACTTTGAGGTGGGGTCCTATTTCAACAGGAAAACCTTAAAGGAACTATAGTTTCTGGGTATGTTATCAATTTAAAGGCATGGCTACATAAAATTAGTGAAATACTATTAAATCTTTTATTTATTTATTTATTCATCTATCTATTTGTCTATCTATCTATCTATTTATTTTTGCCTTTTGGAGGGCAATTGGGGTTAAGTAACTTGCCCAAGGTTACACTGCTAGTTTTTTGTGTTTAGGTGTTAAGTGTCTGAGGCCAGAACTGAACTCAGGTCCTCCTGACTGCAGGGCCGGTGCTTTACTCACTGCACCACCTAGCAGCCCCTATTAGATTTTTTATACAGTATTGCTCCATAAATGATAAGAGATGACTAGGACCCAAGACTTTTTTTAAAAAAAAAGTTTTATTTTTCCCCAGTTACATGTAAAAACAATTTTTAACTTTTGTTTTTAAAACTTTGAGTTCCAAATTCTATCCCTTCCTCCCTTCCCACCTACATTGAGAAGGCAAGCAATTTGATATAGGTTATACATGTGTAGTCATGCAAAACATATCCACAATAGTCATGTACTGAAAGGAAACATAGACCAAAAAAAAAAATTCAAGAAAAATTTAAAAAAATATATGCTTTGGGGTAGCTAGGTGGCGCAGTGAATAGAGCACTGTTGCAGCAAGTACCCCGGCGTCCCCAGGGTGGCTGCTCACACAGGTTCTTGGATCTGCTTTGTTAAAGGAAAGCAACTCAAAATGGGTTAACAAGCTTACTTTAATCAGTCAGACATATATCGTTTACCTTGTTCAGGGGAAAAAGGTCAGCACCCCAAACTTCAAAATATACAGACAGAATTATCAAGACATTAACAGATAAAGTAGACAGCTTTCCAAACTGTCCAACCATTACATCCATACCCAGTCAACATCTGGGTTTCCACATCTGGGTTTTTCAAAGCCTGGGGACTCTCAACAACGGCTTCCCAGAATTCAGATCAAATCACAGAACACTTCTCAAAGTGAGTCCCAAAACAAAGCTACACATCAGGGCTTATATAGCCTTCTCCTGGCTCAGAGAATGTAACAACCTTATTGACTCACTGGACAATCAAGAAGTATCTACTGAAAAACAAGCCTCCCTCCCCAGGCTTCAGGTGCATTTTAGCCAAGGGGCAGGGAAGATCTTCCAAATTTGCATTCCCATTACAAGCACTGGCCCTGGAGTCAGGAGGACTTCAGCTCAAATCCGGCTTCAGACACTTAACACAAAAACTAGCCATGTGACCTTGGGCAAGTCACTTAACCTTAACTGCCCTCCAAAAAGCAAATATATGTGTGTGTGTGTGTGTGTGTGTGTGTGTGTGTGTGTGTGTGTGTGT
>NW_027185655.1:86318843-86323557 GCF_028583685.1 Petaurus breviceps papuanus | reverse complement strand
TGACTCACTGGACAATCAAGAAGTATCTACTGAAAAACAAGCCTCCCACCCCAGGCTTCAGGTGCACTTTAGCCTAGGGGCAGGGAAGATCTTCCAAATCTGCCTTCCCATTACAGGGGGGTACTTCTGAGGTATGAATTCCAGGACTGAAGTGATCTTCTAGAATGAAGAGATTTTGGGAAAAGTCCAGAAGAGTTCAGCCTGATGGGAAATGAGGAGAAGCCAAGAGTATTTGAAAAGTGACCAGTCTCCAGTCTCTTTATGGGTAAGACATGGCTTTCCTACAGACATCACATCCAGTTTTTGGAACAGATTCTTCTTATTGGCATTTTTTTGACAACCACATAACAATAGCAACAATAATGATATGTAATTTCATCCTTGTAGGTATTTTATCTATTCATGTGGGTCGCAATGCTTTCATACCTAGATGCTATGGCCAGAAAAATTCATCATTTGGTGCACATTTCTTCCTCAGTTAGACTT
Organism: Petaurus breviceps papuanus; assembly: GCF_028583685.1. Lineage (NCBI taxonomy): Eukaryota > Metazoa > Chordata > Mammalia > Diprotodontia > Petauridae > Petaurus > Petaurus breviceps. The sequence continues at coordinate 86,323,071 of NW_027185655.1, read as the reverse complement.
GCTAAATTTGGCTAAGCTGGTCTTTAAACAAAAAACATTGTCTGTCACTGGGTATCTATGTGAAATCTTTCTTTTGGTGACATAATCATCTTTATTTTGGTGACATAGTCTTAGAAAAACTAGAATTACCTCCATGCCATGATGAGATATTAGAATAGGAGTTTAGTGAAGTGTTAATGATAATAATTGAGTTTATAAACAAAGGGCTTTATTTGCACTATCTTACTTGATCCTGATAACACTTCTTCAAAACAGGCAGAGCAAATATTCCTATTTTGTAGAAAATAACAATACCAACAATAATAAAGAAGATATATATTGCACTTTAAGATTTCAAAAACACTTTACATATATAATCTTATTTAATCCTCACAACAACTCTGTGAAAGTAGGTGACAAATCTGAGATTCAGAGATGCTCTATGGGTTGTTGCCATAGTCAGAGTAGGATTCATATTGCAGTCTTCCAAATTCCAATGTTCTTTTCATGATACCAGTTGAAATGTTAAAAAACCTATTTGATGTGCTGCTCTTTGAAGCAAAGGTATCAAGTAACCCATGGGGGTAAAGAGAAAAAAAATTATAAAATTGCAGAATTGAAAGGCATTGTGTTGGCCATTCTGGTTTGCTAGGCAAGACTGAAGGAGGATAGTTATAAATACGATTTCACTAAGATGGAAAATAAATGCGTGAATTCACATTAAAAAAATTGGAAGGCAAACCGGAGGTCACATATTCCAATTTTACTCAGACTATATATATGAGACATGTTGATAGGGAAGGGCTGACTTTCCTAATGCACTATGGGCCTGAGGTTCAGGTGCTGAATGGGAGACACACAAGTAGAGGAGGACCATCCAGGAGGCCTGGCATCTCTTAGGAATAGCTACTTTGGCAAAGCTAGCTCCTTTGATAAAGTGCTAATGAGCCACTGAGCCAACCAGACCACAAGAGTCAGGGCAGTCTAGCTGTACTGTAGACTGGGAACTTAGACAGGTACACAGATGAGGTGCAAAAGTGTCGGAGTAAATGAGGGAACAAAAGTCCCAGAGGAAACAAGCAAAAGGGAGACACTGACCCCTGTCTTTATTGAAGTTTCCATCTCTACTTCCTCTTGGAACTTTTTCGATTTTCAATGCCAATTTGTTGATGTGGGGAGAGGGAAGTAACTTAATTAGAAGGGAAGGACTCTACCTATACTATGGGTTTATAGAATTCCCAAGAAATCCATGGATAGATTTTAGGGGGTCTGGAAACTCGAATGGGAAAAAATAATTACAACTTTATTTTGCTACAAGTTGTTTTACTTTGTAACCCTATGTATCCTATTTAAGAACATATTTTCTGACAAGAAGTCATTGACTTCCCTAGATGGCCAAAGAAGTCCATGACACAATAACTAAAAGGTTGCTCAGTTGTATTCAACTTTTCATGACTCCATTTGGAGTTTTCTCAGCAAAGATACTAGAATGGCTTGTCATTTCTTTCTCCAGCTCACTTTGCAGATGAGGCAACTGAGGCAAACAGTGGCAAGTGATTTGCCCAGGGTCACAGCTAGTATCTGAGATCAGATTTGAACTCAGTTCTTCTGACTCTAAGCCCAACCTTCTATCAACTGTGCCACCTTGAAAATCTAAACCCTTTCACTTGGTAACTGGAACTTCAACTATGTTAGAGTCAATGTTTTGTGTCCAAATGCTTAAAAGCTTGTTCTCACAATGGTCTGAATTCCTTGGAGAGTACTAAAAATAGATCTCATTCATAACATCCCCAACAGATGGATCATCAAATCTCTTCATGAAAACCTCCCATGACAAAGAGCTGATTGCTCCAAAGACAGCCCATCCCATGTCTAGATACTTGTAATTGTTACTTTTTCTTTACATTAAGACTAAATTTGCCTACCTTAAACTTCAATCTTTTGGTCTCATTTTGGTCCTCTGGGCCCAAGCAGAACAAGTTCTAATACTCCATGTGACATGAAAATAGCTATCTTGTCTCCCTTAAGTCTTTACTAGGTCATTTATCTGATCTTAGTATGACGTCTAGTCTGCTTGCCTTCCCATTCACCCTTCCTTCAAGTGTACCAGTTTACCAAAATCCTTTCTCAAATTTGGCATTAAACCCAGTACATCAGATGTAATTTGACTGGGACTGGGTACAATGGGACCATCCTTTCTCTCACTGAGGATATTATACTGCTCCAAATGGTACATGCATTAAGCAGACACATATAGGCCCTGCAAACAGCAGCTTTAACTTTCATGTATGTTTAGTCCTTGTGATGAACAGCTAAAGAGACAAACCAGACTTCTGTTAAGTACTCCCCAATTAAAGGTATGTCATGATTATTGCCACCTCTTTTATTTTTGCAGGAGAGACACATATGTGTAATACATGTGTGGATTTAGAGGATACTGTATAATGAGCTAGTAACTGACTTAAAGGAGACAGAACAGTAATGAAGTTAATATGCCATTTGGGAAAGAAAGGTAAGTGAAGACAAAGGAGGTGGGAAAATGAGTTGAAGAAAACTGAGAGGCTTTGGAGTTATAGGAGAAGGTGGGATAGTAACTGGTGAAGCTTGTCTTGGATTGAAACTTTTTTATTTTATTTTTTTGCTTTTTGGAAGGGGGCAGTTGAGGTTAAGTGACTTGCCCAAGGTCACACGGCTGATAAGTTGTTAAATGTCTGAGTCTGGATTTGAACTAAGGTTCTCCTGACTCCAAGGCCAGTGCTCTACTCACTGTGCCACTTAGCCTCCCCTGTGTTTGTATTTTATTTACTCTTTTTTTGCCTGGAACTTTAAAAAGAAACAATTTTAGAAGATTTCTGGTATAGAAAAATGGGTAAGAAAAATGTCAGGATGTTCTGGGAAGACAAGTTTTTAGTGTAACTTGGGAAATGTCCTTGGAATTCAGTCAAACAGGTAATTGACAAACATTTGTTAACCACCCATTATGTATCAGGTCCTAGGTGCTGGGAATACAAAAATTAAAGCGAAATCTCTAGCTAGCTAAAATATTTATGCCATGTACCAGGCACTGTGCTAAATTCTGGCAATACAGATTCAAACAAGTCAGGTAGTCTGTGCCTTCAGTGAGATTATATTCTACCTTGGGTAGGGGGTCTTGGGAGTATAATGTCTTTATTTTCCTCTAAGGTTTTAAGGGTCAAAATAAAGCACATAACTGTCTAGGAGATGAATACACTGAAGCGGAATATACTCTGAATGAAGTATTGACCTGGACAAAGTGGGTACCTGGGCTGTGCTGTATATTTTTAATGCATTTACCAGTAAAGGGGAAGATCAACTTCATGTAGTAAATGGGGGTGGAGCAACACATGTGTTGAATGTCTTGTTTCTTTGGGGATGACATAGCAAATGCTGGGTGGCTCCTTGGTACCCAATACTATGATACGCTGAAGTGGGGGCAAGGAGATACTGGCTGCTAATCTGAAAAGAGCAGCCTACTTAGCTAGTGGATCTTAAAATGTGATTGTGACTGCTCTCTCTCTCTCTCTCTCCTCTCTTTTCCCTCCCTCTCTCTCTTTCTTCTCTCCCTCTATTTGCTTCTTTCTGTCTTTCTTTTCCTATCTCTGTTTCTCTAGATCTCTATCTCTGTCTCACTCTCCATTTCTCTTTCTTTCTCTCCCTGTCTCTCTGTTTCTGTGTTCATCTCTTTCCCTTTCTCCCTGCCTGTCTCTGTTTCTTTCTCTTCTTTTCTCTCTCCTTTGCTGTCTCTATTTCTCTTGACTTTCTGTCTTTTTTCTCTGCACCCCCTCCCTTTTTTTTCCCCTCCCTGTCTCACTTTGCTGCTACAATACACTACTCCTTGGAGAGGAGGGCAACTTGCTTTGCAATCAGTAAAGCCAAGATTGGTCACTACATTTATCATCATTCTGATACCTCTAGTGCTCTTATGTCTTTCAATGTTGTTTTCATTAATTACATCATTGTGACTATGTTTTAGATTGTTCTACTGGTTTTGCTTGCTTACTATGTTACTTCATATACATCTTTCCAGGTATCTCTTAATTTTCCAAATTCATCATTTCTTATAGCTCAATGGTCCAGTTTATTTATATTCTGTAATTTGTTCAGTCATTTCCTAATCAATGGGAAACCATCTTTCTTCTTCTCCTCTTCCTCCTCCTCTTCCTTCTTCTTCTCCTCCTCCTTTTTTCCTTCTTCTTTTCCTTCTTCTCTTTCTTCTCCTTCTCCTCCT
>NW_027185655.1:86312301-86318833 GCF_028583685.1 Petaurus breviceps papuanus | reverse complement strand
CTTCTTCTTCTTCTTCTTCTTCTTCTTCTTCTTCTTCTTCTCCTCCTTCTCCTCCTCCTCCTTCTTCTTCTTCTCCTCCTCCTTCTTCTCCTCCTCCTCTTTCTCCTCCTCGTTCTCCTCCTCCTCCTCCTTCCTTTTCTTCTTCTTCTCCTTCTCCTCCTCCTCCTTCTCTTCTTCTTCTCCTTCTGCTCCTCCTCCTTCTTTTCCTCCTTCTCCTCCTACTGTTTTCTTCATCTTCTTCTTGCTTGCTTGTTACCACAAAGAAGGCCGTTGTAAATATTTTTGTATTCACAGGGCCTTTCCTTTCTTAACTGAATTAATCTAATGAATATTTATCAGTGCATGCTCTACCAGGCCCCTGGGACATAAAGACAAAAAGGAAATGGTTCTTGCTTCACTCTTTATTGGGAGTAAGACAACATTAACACAGAAAAGGAAGCACAAAATATTTACAGAGTAGATACAAAGTCATTGGGGTCTCTATCAGTTGGACGAATCAGGAAAGGCTCTGTCTGTGTAGGAAGTGGTACATAAACTGAATCAAGAGATTATATGAGGCAGAAGTGAGGATAGAAGTGCATTCCACCTATGGGGGTCTGACTGAGTCTTGGTGACAGAAGATGAAAAGTCATAGATGGGAAACAGGAAGTAGGGCATTTTGGTTGGAATGCAGAGTGCCTGAAGGAAAGTAATATTCAGTAAGCCTGTACAGGTAGGGGAGAATAGGAAAGAAGCATTTATTTCATGCTTATTATGTGTCAAGCACTCTACTAAGTATTTTATTAATATTTTTTCATTTGATCCTCACAACAATCCTGTGAAGCAGGTGCTATTGTACTCTCCATTTTCATTTGAGGAAATTGAAGCTGTGGTTAAGTGGCTTGCCCAGGGTCATACAACCGTTAAGAGTCTCAGGCCACATTTGAAATACAGGTTTTTCTGAATCCAGAACCAGCATTCTATCCCAGTCACAGCTTATTGTTTTGTTTGTCCTTCATACTCAAGGGGTCAAGGGGTCCATCCAAGTGGGGTCCATCATGGGAGGATCCAGGTCCAGGCATGGAGGAAGGAAAAAAGGCAAGATGAATCTGAGGAATAGTGAGTCAGTGTAGTTTAACTGGAACAGAGGGTATTGTGACATATGAAAAATCCGAGAGACAGAGTTTCTGGGTAGTTAATAATCAGTTTATTTCTCTCAGTAACCAAAGACAAAACCATGGAGACACTGAATGCTTTAAATACCTTTGGAAAAGGGGGTGCCCCTGACAAGTGAAAATCAACCCTGATTGGTGAAAAATTAATGAGAAGGTAGGATAAAAAGCCTTCAACTCTTCCTGCATAGAACATGACTTGATCATGAGATCCAGCTGCCTCCAGCAATCTGGACAGGGGAATCCATATCCATCCAGAACACTCCTTCATGAGCTAGGTCACCCTAAACTCCAATGAAGGAGGTGCAAGGACATGGGACTTATTAGCTTGGGGAGAGAATTCACCTACATTAGATTCTATTTACACTTCAGATAGAAGTAAGGTCTCCTAATTGGGTGGGTTCCTGACCAAGATCAAAGAGCATGTGTCTGGAGGATTAGAGTGATCTCCTCCATCAGCCATACCCTACAGAGACTAGCTGACTGACCTATAGGGGCTGGCCCCTGAATAAGGAAATAAAAAGCCTGGATCTTAATTGATAATGAGTAATAATATATTAGAAAGCAGTCATTCTATGAAAGAGGAATAGTATGCCATTAAGCTGGAAAGCTAGGTTGGAGGAATTTGAATGTCAGATTAAAGAGTTTGAACTTTATTCTGAAAGGAATGATGAGCCACAGTAATGTACCTCTCAAAGAATGGGCACTTAATAATGTGTGTTGAACTGCTGAATGAGGTGACCAGAGCTGAGATGGGAGGGGATGGGGTCAAAGATAAAAGCAGAGGGGTTGATGTTAAGAAGGGTCATCTCTTTTTCTAAACTACAGCAAAGGAAAGGAGTGGGAGTAGCTATCTTTTGACCTCTTAGGATTCTATGCCCAGTATTAATTTACTGGATCAAAGAGCTTAATGAATTTTTAAACACAATTTCACATGGTTTTACAGAATAGTTGGACTAGTCTTCAGCTCCATCAACAGTCCACAAATGTGCCTATCTTCCCACAGTCTTTCCAACATTTACCATTTCCATCTACGAAAAGTATTTTCTGTGGTTATAGAAAAAGGTGAATTATAAGTGTTTTGAATGCCAAGGTTTACAGATGGAGTACTGCATGTGGGTAAAGCATTCATTCAGCAGAAACCTCATTTAGATTTTTCCCATGATCTTCTTGGGCACATGTACTGACTGGCAATGTATAATTTATTATAAGTGCTATATCAACCTAAACTTATGCCAAAAAATATATTTGTTCAGGAGAGTATAACTCCCCAAAAGGCACATTTTGGAGACTGTGGACATCTTTCTAAACCCTCATATGTCTGGAAATCTGTTAAATGCTATGGCTATGAGCATTCTAGACTCAAATATCTAACACACAAAATTAATGGATGTTGTAACACATTGCATTCAGATTGCATATTTAGCTGTAGCGAGTCTTACTTATGTTAAATTGATCAGCAAATTCAACATTGAAAAAGTCACTTTCTTTTTGTGTCACACTACATTAGAAAGAATATAGATGATTTTCTCTTTAGTTAGGAGCCACAAATAGATATCTTTTATTCAGTTCACATTGGAGAATAGACCCTATTTAGTAAATTTCCTGTTGTTGAAAATATTTAGTGGGAATCCTTTGGGCGCCTTCTATTCACAACTCCCCCACAGACTCCTTTTTTCCCCTCTCCTTCTTCTGTGATTTTTTGAATAAAATCTAGTCCCAGGCATTATCATAATAAATCTTAATTCCTTCCTAAGCAGCAATTATGATTTATGGGAAGAGTTAAGCACACTCAGTCTTCTAATAAACCCTGTCATTGCAATGTTGGAATTTTTTAAGAGAATATTTATGGGATCTTGAATGTACATTCACATGTTGAACTCAGAAAATCTTTTCTATTCAATAAGGGCTATTTGGATATAGATCCAGAGAAGTTAAGTGTGAATTCCTTTTCTGAACTGTGCCAAGTGGCTACAACTGATGTCTTATATTTGGGGATCTATGCCAGTTCAGTTCCAATTGTATAGGAGCTTTCTGCTAGTCATTGTAGTATAATAAAAATGTCAGTAAGAGCTAGCATTGACATAGCAATTTAGTGTTTGCTAATTAGAATTCCTATTATTATCATGACCATTTTTATATATGAGAAAAGTGAGGCTGAGAGATTAAATGAGTGGCCCAGAGTCACATGGATCATAAGTGTCTGAGGTTTGAGTGCCAGATTTGGAAATAGGAATGCTTGATTTCAAGTGCCATTTTGGACACTTACTAATAACCTTGTGACCACTGGCAAGTCATTTAATCTATCTGAACTTCCTTTTCTGTATCTGAAAATGGGGTAATTCTACTTTTCATTATAATACTTCAGCAATAGAGTTGCACAGTGGATAGAGCAGTGGGCCTGGAGTTAGGAAGACTCATCTTCCTGAGTTCAAATCTGGCCTCAGACACTTACTAGCTTTGTGAGCAAGTCACCCAGTCCTATTTACCTTAGTTTCCTTACCTGGAAAATGAGCTAGAGAAGGAAACGCCAAACCATTCCAGTATCTTTGCCAAGAAAACCCCAAATGGGATCACAAAGAATTGGACACAACTGAAATGACTGTAAAACAAATACTATAAAGTTCAAAAGAGATTTTCTTTCTTTTTTTTTTTTCCTTTTCGGAGGGCAATTGTGGTTAAGTGACTTGCCCAAGGTCACACGGCTAGGTTTGTGGGGTTTTTTTTTGTGTGTGTGTGTGTTAAGTGTCTGAGTCTGGATTTGAGCTCAGGTCCTCCTGACTCCAGGGTCAGTGCTCTATTCACTGTGCCACCTAGCCGCCCCCAAAAGAGATTTTAAAGTACTTTGTTAATCCTTTTTTTTTTTTTTTTTTTGGGAAAGGGAATAACAGTAATGACACAAAGTTTCAAGGACTGTCCTCTATGCTTATACTCTTAGTTTGCCAACAAGGCTGCTCTGGCTCCCTGTGTGAGGGCCAGGTCTGTTATATTTTATGTCTATCCCTTCCTGGGTACTGTGAATGGGTTAGGGATTCTTGCTTTGCCATCTACTCAAGCCTGCACTAGCTGTGTCTCACCCCCCACACCTCCCTTTCCAATCTTTAGGAGCTCAGTGATTAACACTCCAGTTCCAGTTAAACACAACAGTAAATTGGCTTCTAAAAAGGGATATTTATTGCAATATAGAGCAAGACTGATATACATTTTCCCCAACACCTTTGGGGCATAATCCCAACACAAACCACTTCATTTTCTGGGAAGAAGAAGAGGATCAGGTTTATAATTTAACTCATTTCCCACATAGCATTAGTTCTACCAAGTTCCCCACTAAAGTCCCACTAGGGCTAGTGTCCAGCACCTTTGTTCTCTCAGGCTTCATTGCTGGACTGGCTGCAATACCAGAACTGGATTCCTAGATTCTTGGATAGTCATGGCTTAAGTTCCTGGGTGTGAAATTTCACTTGCCTCTAAAATGAAAAAAGACCAAGGGAAAGGCCAGACTTTGAGGCCCCTTTCTTGAATGGGGGCCTTCTGTATATCTGGGGAGGAGGCTCTCAGGTCCTCCACTCTTACTTTATGGTGCCAACTACTATGAGTAATGGAGTTCTTCACTGTCAAATGTGAATGCAGGAATAGCCACACCTGTTGGCTAAATCAACTTTTTTGTAATGTTGCTGACCATTCCAGCTATATAGCCAATGGGGAAAGGCCACTACGAATTGCATGGCACACCAACAAACACAGAGTCTCTATCCATGTAGCAGTTCTTTAGTTTCTAGGTAGCATATCACCACTGTCCTCCATGTGGGATAGCACTATCTTAATCTGTACATGTGCCAAACACTCATTATACTTAAAAGCTCTGCTAAAGTTTTACCTTTTACTATAGCTACTAGTGTCCTTCCTCTCCTGTTTATCTTGTATTTATTTTGAAAATAAGGTCACAAAGGACTGAGGGTCATTTATTTACTTTTGTTCATAGGTTGCTGTTGGCCAAAATAAGAGTGATATACTGGTTCTCAAAAAAAGACCTGATCTGTTTCAGGACTATATTCAAAGCTTAAATAATTTTTTTTTCAATTAACAAGTATATATTTTATTTCTCAGTCCCCATTTTTTGAAAACAAAATAAAACAAAGCACTTGTTTCTATCTATAGTTAAGCAAAACAAATTCCCACATCGACTATATATAAACATAGATTTTTTTATTCTGCACCTTGAGTACATTACTTCTCTGTCAGGGAATAGGTAACATAGATCATCATCAGTCCTCTGGAACTGTGACTAGTCATTGCATTGATCAAAGTTCTTAAGTCTCTCTGCTATTGTTTTATGATGTCATTATCGCATAAATTATTTTCCTTGTTCTGCTCACTTCACTCTGTATAAGTTTATACAAGTCTCAGGTTTCTCTGAAGCCAACTTGTTTATCATTTCTTAAAGTTCAATAGTATTCCATTATATTCATATACCATGATTTATTCAACCATTCTCCAATTTATGGGCACCCTTAGTTTCTAGTTCTTTGCCACTATAAAAAGCTTCTATAAATAGTTTTGTACTCATACATCCTTTTCCTTTTTCTTCAATCCCTTTGGAGCCTAGTATTGGTATTGCTAGATCAATGGAAATCCTTTCCAGCATAATGGAACCTGCCAGAGCTTATACCCAGGGGGGCAGAGTCAAAATGGTGGAGTAGAAGCAGAGCTTATACCCTGTTGGTATGGCCTTCACCATGAGGGTCATCTTCACACCATTATGAGACATCAGAGTAGGACTTTGTGGAAGTTTCTGTGCTCCCAGTCCTTTCCATATCAAGCTTTCTCATATTTTCTCCCCATCCTTGCCTCTCACCTTTGTATTGAAGTCACCAAGACACGTGGCGTCCCTTGTCAGAAGTCAACTAAGTGGTGCAGTGGATAAAGTTCTGGATCTGGAGTCAGGAAGACCTGAATTCAGATCCAGCCTCAGATATGTGTCAGTTGTGTGACCCTGGGCAAGACACTGAACCTCTGTCTGCTTTAGTTTCCTCAACAAGGTGATAATAATTCCTAATGACTCCTATGTCCCAGGGTTATTTTGAAGATCAAATGAGATAATATTTGCAAAGCACTTAAAACAGTGCCTGACATATAGCAGGCACTTAAATTTTCTCCTTCCCTCTCTTCTCCCCTCCTTTCTTCCCTCTCTTCTTCCCTCCCTCCCTCCTTTCCTCCCTTCTTCCCTCCCTCCTTTCCTCCCTCCTTTCCTCCTTTCCTTCTTTGTTTCTTTTCCTTCCTTCCTTCCTTCCTTCCTTCCTTCCTTCCTTCCTTCCTTCCTTCCTTCCTTCCTTCCTTCCTTCCTTCCTCCTTCCTTCCTTCCTTCCTTCCTTCCTTCCTTC
>NW_027185655.1:86261663-86312201 GCF_028583685.1 Petaurus breviceps papuanus | reverse complement strand
TCCTTCCTTCCTTCCTTCCTTCCTTCCTTCCTTCCTTCCTTTCTTCTCCCCTCTCCCCCATCCCCCATAGAATGTAAGCTTCTGGAGGATAGGAATTGGTTCTTTTTTTCTTTTTGTTTTCTGTGCCTAGCATAGCAGGCCACAATACTTGTGGATTGATTGACTGGCTATTCTAAAGGGCACTGAATCATTTGTCTGATAGCTGCCTGTAGATTGGTGCCTCTAGATTTTGTAGGTCAGCTATAGAGAATTATTTCTCCCCCTCATTTCCTTGGTAATCTTGTACCCTAGTAAAATCATATAAGATATCATCTAATTATAGAGTCCTCTTCCCATAGACTCTAGTCCAAGGAGTCCTATCCCTGGAAGCTCTGTCCTATTGCAGAGTTTCCCTTTAACTCCAAGTTGTCTCACTTTCCTTTTTCTTTTCAGAGGACAATTGGGGTTAAGTGACTTGCCCAAGGTCACATGGCTAATTTTTGTGTTATGTGTCTGAGGTCAGATCCGACTCCAGGGCCGGTGCTCTATTCACTGTGACACCTAGCCACCCCTCACTTTTCTTTTTCTACCATAAGTTTTCACTGAGGGTAGAAAAGTGCTTCTATGCTATTCATTTTGAATTGACTATAAAGGGATTTTATTCTATGGTTTTATGTTGTTACTATTGCATTCCCAGAAATTTGGGAAAGGAGATGTTTTATGTCAACTAAGTGATTCTATTTTTGGTCCTTTGGGCCCATTTTACAAGATAACATAATATGAACTATCTTATATGTTATTGTAAGCCATAGAAAAGACCATGAAGACCATAAATTTACCAATAATACGTTTGTATATTTAGTGGGAGGCCAATGTAGAAGTTATTATTTTGCATGAGAATTAAAGAAATTCATGTCATTTTACAAAATTAAAGTTTTATTCTTTAATACGTTTATTTTTCCCCCTCTTCTCTCTTGTTTAAGGGTCTGTGTCCTAGTTGTATTTGATTGTGAATTTAAAATGAGGGTATAAGTGATATTACTACCCTCTGTGTGTATTTGACTGGGTGCATGTATAAATATAAACAGAGGCAGTCTAGTGTAATGGATAGTTCCCTAGACTTGGAATCAGGATAATACTAGGTTCGAATCCTGCCTTAGACACTTATTATCTATAAGACCCTCTGTATTTAATCTTTCTGATTTTTTTTTCTCATTTCTAAAATGGAGACAATAATAGTACCTGCCTTGGGAGGTTGTGAGGATTAAATGAAATCTAAATGAAAAAAAGTATGTGAAAATAGTTTGTCAATCTTTAAGTCACTGTGCCTGGCATATAGTGGGTACTTAATAAATGTTTGATTGAAAAACCACCTAAATGTGAGCACATGCATGGTATGAGGACACATATATAGCTGTAGTAACTTAACAACTTCACTAGGACTTTTGGGACATTTTGTATACATATATATCCACAAGCAAGCATATATACATATACATTCACATCTATATGTGGTGTATGTATTTGTGTAGTGAAACATGAATTACTTATAGGGACCATCTAAAGTCTTGTAAACTTACAGGGACATGGTAATTTATCATTTGGGCCTGGAGATGCCATACTCTCTGGCCACCTCTGGTTGTGTTTTCAGCATCTAGTGCTGAAAAAGCAATAGTTAGGTATGATGTGACAAACTAGGTGTTTATGTCATCTTCCTCCTATCCCTTGACAGTAGGTGTCATTTAAAAGGTGGAACAGCTTCTGGCTGGCCCTCTCTTCTTTGACCCTGTTGATGGCATTATGTAACTTCAAGACTCCCAGTTGGGTGGAAAAAGGCTGGCCCTTCTATAGTCTATCATCATGCTGATCTCATTCATCAGCAGGCTGGGGCTCAACAAGTCCAGCTTGCCCCGGGTTCTCTTTTCTGCTTTGGTTTTTGTTCTTTGCTAATTTTAAATGAATGATTGTCTTTCCTGAGATGAATATTTTCAGGCTTGGAGGTGATCTTGTGAATTTGAGAGACATTGAAGTCCTGGGTCCATTGAGTGAATGTCATCAGAAGGAATTATTCATCAGAGAAGATGATTCACATGATACTTGGAGTCACGGTGAAGGATGTGAACCAGCAGGAGTTCATCTGGGCTCTGGCTATGTTTCTTCAGGGAAGCTGAAAATGCCTGAATGGGTGAATGGTTAAACTGGTGAAACAGGAGTTCGTGCCCAATAATGAGAACTGGTTCTACACCTAGGCTGCCTTTAAGGTCCATGTATTTTTGGAGGTGATGTAGGTATGGGATCTATGACCAAGATCTATGATAAGTGGCAGCACAATGGGGTCATGTTCAGTTACTTCAGCAGAGGCTTTAAGAGCATAACTAAAAGGGTCCTGCAAGCCCTGGAAGGCCTCAAGATGGTGGAGAATGACAAGGATAGGGCTGGAAGTTGACACCTCAGGGACAGAGACCTGGATAGAATTGCTGGATAGATGACAGCTGTCAACAAGAAACATTAGGACAAACTACACTGGATTCATTAATAAATTGATTTGTCTTAAAAAATGATAAAAAGATGATTGGTACAAATCTGGCTTACTTTTATAGGCAGATATGTACAAAGAATTATTTGAACAGTGCAAAGTTCAGGTGAAATGTAATGACTAATCATCAGTCCTACAAACTGCTTTATATGTTCTGATAAACTTTTAGTATCAGTCCAAGCAGACTGTTGCAGTAATTATGTTAAGCTACTAAATTTTTGTCAAATTGTTGTTGTCAAATTGAGCTTGGTATTATTCTGGGTTTAGAATTTCCTTTGTGGATATCAGTTTCTCTCATATTTTTTCATTAAATACCTCTCTCTTTCCCTTTTTTTCGCCCCCCCCCCCACTGCTTTCTGTTTAGAGACCCTAGATATTAGCCTGCATGTAAAAGTTTTAAATTACTTGCATATATGTTAGTTTGTGTGTTATATGCACATACATTAACAGACCCATTTTCTGTTAAGAATTTCATTTGACTTCTTAGGCATTATTACATTTATTCTTTTTCTAAAAATAAATGCTTTTTTGATACTCTCTTTTTACATCGCTGTAACTTCCTAGTGATCCCACTGCTTCTCTACCCAGCAACAATTCTTGAATCTCTCAAGTTAGCCAGATGTCAACAACCACTGTGGAGAAGGTGGAAGAAACAGTTTTTTGAATTTTGGAGAAACATTTCCCATAATGCTACTTAACTGCCTATAAAACAGAAATGCTAGGAAAGGGATGGATTTTGCCACAATCTGAACAATGGCACAATTTTGCATTTAAAATTTCTATATGTACTTAGAGATTTCAAATGACCCAAACAAACAAATATCAGTTTCTAACCATGTTGCATATTAGCCCAAGTGATATTATTTTGCTGGCTGTGGTTTTTATAATGTATATCTTTTAGATGTTTCCAAATTTTGGTACTTTGTTCTTTCTGCAAATAACATTAAAATACCCAATTTACTCCTCAACACACATATACAAATATCTGTAAAGAGGTCTCTAAACAAGAGTTCCTATGCTGTTTAAGTTACCACCAAACAGCTAGATGAATAATTGCAGGTGTGCTTTTACTTCTGCCTTCCTTCAGGATTGATTGGAACAAAAGCCACACACTTCAAGTGTATTTCTTTTATAATTGCTCCTAGCTAACACATATGGATGCAATTATCGAATTTTCTGTGGAGTCATAACATCACCTACATCTACTAATTTCATCCATTCTGTTAGATATCAACATGAAAACTCCTGAAGGATGACTTCTATGTAATTGACCCTTTGTCCCTTTTGGAAAAATAAGATAAGTTGGGTGGGAGGCAAAGAGGGAAGGGGAGAGAGAGGGAGAGAGAGAGAGGTATCATTTAATAGGAAAAAAATTGAAAAAAGATCAAAGTGGAAGAACAAGGGAAAGCTGAGTAAAGGAAATGATTGTTAAGGAATTTCAAATGAATCTTTACTTGTTTATCAGATATTTAGTTTGCAGATTTAATTACGTGTAAAGATTACTTATGGTAATTAAGTAAAACTAAAGAAAGAAGCATTACACAGCTTCAAGAGCATGTACTGATGACAGTAACAATCTTCTGGAATAGATTTAAAAATGCTGCACGAGTGAGTGAATACATGGCAACCTTATTATGAGAGACCCAGAACTGGTTAACATATGAATGAAGTCCCATTGTAATTGTCTCATTATTTTTAAAAAATCTTGTCTTCAAAAGTGAAAATTAAAAGGCGATAAACCTTTGAACTGTAAGCCTTCTACTGAGTTCCTACCCTGTCTCTAGTTCAAGAAAGTTTCTGTCATCAGAGGGTGTAGGGTAAGATGGGGAGGGGAGTAGCAAGGCGAATAAGATCAGATGGGCCTATCCCTGGAATTCTTCAAATCTCTCTGAAACCTTGCTCCTTTTTCTCCTGATGCCCTTTTTCAAGGCTTTGAAAGTCAAAGAAACTCTCCAAAAAAGGATAGTGGAAGGAAAAATTATATTATAACTCCGATCAGTAAGAACTATCAGAAAAAGGGTTCTGTGCTTTCTTATCTTGAAAAAACAACCATATGATTTAACATTAAAGTTAAATAAAGGCAAAAATATCACAACAGGATCCTGTTTACCTCCAGATCAGAATGTAGTCTCGACAAATTATGTCTGTCTACAAAAGTTTAAGTTTATTTGATTTCTGTGTAGTTTTGGAGGAGGACATAGAATATATTTGGTATCCCGGGTTACCAAAATTCAACAAATGCAACAACAAACATTTGATAAGTGCTTACTATGGGCCAAACACTGTACCCAGCAAAACAAAACAAAACAGTTTCTGCCCTTAAGGAATTTACATTCTATTGGAAGATTCAACCTTACACACAACCCCAGTTACCTTGCAAAACAAAAACAACAGTACATAAGAAAATAAATACTAAGACTACATAATGTAGGGGGCAGCTAGGTGGCTCAGTGAATAGAGCACTGGTCTTGGAGTGAGGAGGACCTGAGCTCAAATCCGGCCTCAGACACTTGACGCAATTACCCCAATTGCCCTGCCTTCTCCCCTCCAAAAAAAAAAAAAAGAAATTGCACTGTATTTTGTATGTATAAATACTATACCTGGTCATTATACAAGTTTGCCTTTGAGTATAGTTCCCATTATATCTCTTGATATTGTGAATTTGTATTGCTTTGTGTTTGGTTTTTTTTTGTGTTTTTTTTTTTTACTGATTTCTTTCTGATATTACCTCCAAGTTATTGTGTGTGTGTGTGTACATATATATGTATTTTTACATATTAGATCAAAACCTCCTTGAAGGCAGGGAGTTTTTGCTTTTCTATCCCCAGTGCTGAGTATAGTACCCAACATGTTATTGTTGTGTGACACTTTGTGACCCCATGTAGGGTTTTCTTGGCAAAGATACTGTATCAACAATGCAGTATTCACAATGCTATGATAATTATAAATATGCTGATATGGTTATTAATCATCAAATGTAACAGGCTCTCTACATGGGGGACATAGCTAGAACATTTATTCAAATACCAGAAAACTGAGTCCCCAAACCAGAAAGTCAAAGCCATCACAGTAGCTATGGAGTTGGCACACATAATTAATGCAGTAAACACCCACATTATCAAGCCTTCAAAACAGAACAGGCTACCTCAGGCAAAGATCCTCCCCCTCCTCACTCACAGCAACTGCTTAATGTCCATGCAGAAGCTAGCTCCCAGCAGCCTCGGTCCCCCCCACAGTTCCTGTCCTTGGCAGTCCTCAGCAGGAGTCCTTAGCAGAAATTCTGACTGGCTCCAAAAAAAGGAGTTCGCACCACCACTGCCATGGCTGCTGCTTCCAGTCACCAAGCTGGCTCCAGCCCAGCCCCAGCTCCTTCCTGCCCCACCCCTTCCTGCAATGTCAGCAAGTTCAAGGAGCATAGAAGATCTTCAAATCCCATTACCATAACAGATACTGGAGTAGTTTGTTATTTCCTTTTCCGGTTCATTTTACAGATGAGTAAACTGAGGTAAACAGGGTTAAGTGACTTACCCAGGGTCACCCAGCTATTCTCTGAGGCTGAATTTGAACTCAGGAAGATGAGTCTTCCTGATTCCATAGTCAGCATTTAATAAATGCTTGATGACTTGATTTGACTATTCAACTTTTATTTTTATTTTGCCTGATAGCATGATTGTAACTCCTGCTTTATTGTATTAAACTGATGGATGCAAAGCAAATTTTGTCCCAACCTCTCAGAAAGAAATTACATTATATATTCTTTTTTTTTGTTTTTTGCTTTTTGGAGGGCAATTGGGGTTAAGTGACTTGCCCAAGGTCACACATCTAGACTCTAGACGGGATTTGAACTCAGATCCTCCTGACTCAGGGCCGGTGCTCTATTCACTGAGCCACCTAGCCTCCCCCTACAATGCAATTTCAAGAGGAAGAATGCTGTTAGTGGGGAAATCAGGAAAGGTCTTATGTAAAAGATGGTAACTGAACTGTGTTTTGAAAGAAATTAGGGATTCTAGGAGGGGGAGGGGAAGAAGTATGTTTTTTTTTGGGGGGGGGAGTGGAATAGAGGTGGGTGAAAATGTGTTTTTATAGGCATAGGAAATTCCCAGGGAAGAAACTCCTTCTCCTGATGTAGTTCCATACCTGTCTTACAACTTTTTATAGAATCTTTACCTGAGTCACTGCACCAAAGATCACATGGTCAGTATGTCACAGTCCAAACTAGAACTCAGGTCTCTATCCATGGTTTCACAGTACATGATTGTGATTTAGAACAAAACCACTTGAATAATTTAAAAATTATGGAAAACACATCCTTCTTTGTAATAGGTGCTCAGCTTCTATCAGATCTCTAGAAAAATGCACCTTCTTGGAGGATTAGCTATTAGACTTTGGCCCCTTCCCAGTGCTTTACTATTTCCTGTGAATAGATGTTTTCATCTAGAAAGTTCTCCAGTATATAGTTCCATCCACTTATATACATTTTGTGTGGCCTGAGCTTCTTGTAAGATTTGAGTTGAAAGGGTAAAACCTTCAAACCTACTTTGGTTGGTTTCCTTAGCTAAATACTGTATGTCTTACAGAATTAAGGAAGTATATAGCTCCCTATCCATCTCCCTGTTTAAACATCTCTTGAGGGTTGCTAGGATAAGATTGTAATGGGAAGATGACTGATGAAGAACAGACTTAAACTCTAAGGGTTTGTTTTTTTGACAGTGAAAACTCTTGACGAGAAGACTATACATGGATACATTTAAGGACTTAGTTGGCACTGTAGCTCTTAGCATACATTTTCTTTTAAATTAAAATATTTTTGTAGTTCATGCTCTGATCCAGCAAACCCATGGTTAGGTTTTTACCTTGAGGGGGTAAAAGGTTGTTGTGAAAAACAAATGAGATAATAGGTATAGCACTTTACAAGTCTTAAATTGATATATAAATGCTGTTGTAATCATTGTTATCATTGTTGTCAGGAAAAAGAGGCCTTGATATATAGTTTAAAAAAAAAAAGACACAAGTGGTCCCACCAATTAGGAAAGTAGAAAGGCAAAGAAAGGTCCACTTTGTATTAGACTGTTCCTGAAGGGGGTGGAGGGAGCAAGATCAAAGCTTTCAGTCTAGATTTATGAGTTGTCCCTAGCATGTGTGTTTCTTACTCATACATCTTTATGTGAGGGTTTTGTAAGTCTGTACCCATTCTTCCTGTGGACACTATGTACATCGCTGAGGGGATGTTTCTCAAGTTTACCGATGAAAAGTTATTGTAAAATTAATTTTGCTTTGCCTTTTGGTTAGCAAATGTTTCTGATTAAGGGTTAATGATATAAAAAAAAACAAACCCAAAAGAAGAGTTAAGGATGTTATTTTGGCTGTTTTGTTACATGGGAAGAACACTGGTGGGGACTCTGGCATCTAGTTTTTTGTAGTAGCTGCTTCACATGAGAAATTTGCCATAATGACTGCAAATTGGGTGAGCAAGCTACTCAAGAGAAAGAAGGGGGTGGTGAGGTATCACTTCCATACCATGTATGTACTGAACTTCTCTGTATTAGTGCAGAAGCGTACTGGGGCCCTCTTATTGTTCATCTTTTGACTACTCATTACCAAAAAAAAATAGACAATAACCATATTTTGAAGTCTTTGGTCTAAACTGTATGAAAAACTTTTACTAGTTTTTCTTATCAATTCCAAAACGATATCCTGTAGGGCTAAACCACTTTTCAAAGCCCAAGAATTCTCTGCAGTCATTAAGGTATAGATCAAACCAAAGGAAGGAGCAAGTCCTTGTCTTAAGCTCCTCTTTGATCAGGTGGAAAAGAAAATCCTTGGAGGGAATGGTTAAAAAAGAGATTGAATGATGTTAAGAAAATGATTCTCCAGGATGTGACAAAAATTAGTAAAATTAGTAAACAAATAGCAAATAACGTCTATAAAATTATGAAAGTCTGCTAGCTGTCCTAATTCTCAGTCCCAAGTACTGTTGTGCTGGTTTGGCTATTTTCTGTGAATAGACTTTGAATTTTGTTCAAATGTTTGTTTATGTTTATCTACTTTGTTAGAATAAAATTTAGTAATCAAAATAATACCTCTAAAATTTTTTTAAAAATATAGCTCATGCATTTCCAATTGAAGCTCTCTTTCATTGGGATAGTATAGAAACTATTCTTTTTCATAACAGGACCTTGTGTTTGGGTGGTTTGTCCTTTGTCCTTTGAAGAGGACCATGACATCAGGAAGGTGATGCCATGACTTACAATTGAATTGAATTTGAGTGAGGGAGGACTGTGCAAAATCATTAGCCTCACTTTTTCTTCCAAAGCCCTCTGGATCCAGTGGCCAGATATAGGACAGGAGGACTGGAGATGGCCCAAGATGCAGTGGGAGACCTTGGCTCTTTTAAGCTGAGGTTTTTCAGGAGTTCTCACTTTGAGTGAATAGGTCCATTCAGTGAATAGGTCCATATGGGGTATCATGCCCTACCTGAGGGTGTTCTGCCCAGAAGGTAAATTTTGATGTCTGAAACCTATCTAGTTATCTTTGGGCTTACTGGCTATATTTCTTTCTTTTTTCTCTTTTTGGAGGGCAACTGGGGTTAAGTAACTTGCCCAAGGTCTCACATGGCTAGTTTTTTGTGTGTGTGTGTTGTTGTAATGGGAATGCAAATTTGGAAGATCTTCCCTGCCCCTAGGCTAAAGTGCACCTGAAGCCTGGGGTGGGAGGCTTGTTTTTCAGTAGATACTTTTTGGTTGGCCAGTGGGTCCAAAAGGTTGTTACATTCTCTGAGCCAGGAGAAGGCTATATAAGCCCTGATATGTAGCTTTGTTTTGGGGCTTACTTTGAGAAGTGTTCTGTGATTTGATATGGATTCTGGGAAGCCGTTGTTGAGAGCCCCCCGGCTTTGAAAAAACCCAGATGTTGACTGGGTATGGATGTAATGGTTGGACAGTTTGAAATCTGTCTACTAGATCTGTTTCTGTCTTGATAATTCTGCCTGTATACTTTGAAGTTCGGGGTGCTGACCTTTTCCCCTGAACAAAGTAAACAATATATGTCTGACTGATTAAAGTAAGCTTGTTAACCCATTTTGAGTTGCTTTCCTTTAACAAAGCAGATCTAAGAACCTGTATTGTAAGCAAACCCTGAGGACTCTTGGGGTGCTTGTTGCTACAGTTGTGTCTGAGGCCAGAACCGAACTCAGGTCCTCCTGACTCCAGGGCTGGCACTTTACTCACTGCTCCACCTACCCGCCCCCCTAGATTTCTTTCTTAAAGATCATTCCTTAAACCCAATTCACTGTGGGTTTTACTAACTGGAAAACCATAGTCCCTGCCCAAGTACACTTAATGGTTATTTTTTGGGCCCTCCTGTTTCAGAGTGAATGTAAATAGTAATTTTTTTTTTTTTTTTGGCCAGCAACCCAAAGGATCTTTTCTTCCCAGTTTGTATTTCTGTCTGTTTGATTAAAGGCCATCCTTTGACTCACTTCTTAAATAGGCCTATTCACTGAATGGGAATTACCTCACTCAAAATGAGAACCCTGGAAAGACCTTAGCTTAAAAGGGCCAAGGTCTCCCACTGCATCCTGGGCCACCTCCACTCCTTCTGACCTATACCTGGCTGCTGGACCCAGATGGTGCCAGAGGAGAAAGTGAAGTTTATGACTTTGCACAGCCATCCCTCACTCAAATCCAATTCATTTGTAAGTCATGTCATTATCTTCCTGATAGCATGGTCTTCTTTGAAAATGAAGGACAAAGGGGTGGCTAGGTGGTGCAGTGAATAGAGCACCAGCCCTGGAGTCAGGAAGATCTGAGTTCAAATGTGGCTTCAGACACTTAACACTTACTAGCTGTGTGACCTTGGGCAAGTCACTTAACCCCAATTGCCCTGCCTTCTCCCTTCCAAAAAGCAAAAAAAAAAAGAAAATGAAAGATAAATCACAACCTGTGAGTAGTCTGAGCTGCACTAATGGGGACCTAGCTGGCCAGTTCCAGTTGGGTAACTCAGCTCATCCTCCCTTCCCCATATGAGGTGCCACAACAGGATCATATTCTATTAAAACCATTTTGACTTTGAAAGAGTATCTTAATAAAATAGTCACAATCAGAGAGGAGCATATATTAATTTCTTCTTCCTCATCGACATGCCCCAAATGATTATATATTTATTAAGTTGTCAGGTCCTGGTTTCTGGCAGGTTGTAGGCATTTGGAAGGTAAGAATGAATATAGGAATGTCAAAAAAAATAAATTTGCGATGACCTGTATTATAAGCTTGTTTACCTTAGCTCCAAGCAATTTGGAGCAAATCATTTTCCACATATAGTTCAGTTTCCAAATCTGTAAAATGAAGAAATTATTATTCATGTCTCCCTGCTTTAAAAAGACATTATGAAAATAAGTTAATGAAAGTGCAAGAACATCTTTTAGGATATGGAGATTTAGGCTAGAATCATCCAAAGTTTCATGACATTCAAATATATACATGCAATCTCATGGACGTGGATATTCTTTTCAATGAGAAGGATTGGGTGCAATCTTGTTTGTCTTACATATTTCCTATGGGATCAGAGATTTAGGGCAGGAAGGGACAATCTAGTCCAGCCACTTGTTTTATATATGGCACAGTGGATATAGCACTGAGCTTGGAATTAGGAAGATGGATCTTCCTGAGTTCAAATCTAACCTCAGAGACTTAATAGCTGTGTGACCCTGGGCAAGTCACTTAGCCCTGTTTGAGTTGGTCTCCTCATCTGTAAAATGAGCTGGAGAAGGATGTAGCAAACCACTCCAGTATCTTTGCCAAGAAAACCCCAAATGGGGTGACCAAGAGTTGGACATAACAAAAACGACTGAACAACCACAATACAGCCAATAGAAAATGAATGACTTGTCCAATGTAAGTGACAGAGCTGGGTAGGATTCGAATGTAGGTCCTTCGACTTCAAATTTGGCTTTCTTTCAACTCTACCACCTTTCTCAAGTCTTCTCATAAATTCATCACCTGGAATCCACTCATTGTGCAAGAGTCCTTGTTTTCTTTTGACATCATGATGATACCAATGGACTTCACGGTTGTCCTCTGATTATCCTTTTCTCTTCCCAAGTGACCAACCATTCCTATTTTTTCATATATTTCTTTGCTGACATTCTTTTTCCAAAAATGGATTTTTACTTTTATTTTTTGTTTTTATATTCTTTAAAATTTCCCCTATATCTCTCTCTCTTCCCCTTGTGAGAGAGTCTCTCCCTTATGACAATTACCTTAATTGAAAAGAGGAAGAAGATTAAAAAAAATTAATAAATCTTATAAGTATGTCAAAGAAATCTGACAACATATGTAATGTTCTATAAGGAGGGACCCCCTATCTATTGCAAAAGAGCAGGGAGAGGTATCTTCTCATATCTCTAATTTAGAGATACCTTATTTTTTCATATATAGTTTTGCAAAAATCATTTAAAAATTTAATTTTTTTCAAAGATCTGTCGTCTCTCCCTTTCACCTCCCTTCCCATCTCACTTGAGAAAGAAGGAAAATCAGAACTCCTATTATACACATTTATATAAAAGCAAACTAAATTCCTGTATTAGCCATGTCCAAAAGTATATCTCAATCTGTACTCTGACTCCAGCACTTCTCTGGTAGCCTGTTTCATCATGCATCTTCTGGAATGTGGTTCATCATTTTGTGTTCCATTCATTTCTAATTGGTTCAAGTTATTGTTCTTTGCATTGTTCTATACATTGTTGTAGTCATTGTGTTTATTGTTTTCTTGCCTTTGCTTACTTCACTTTGAATCAGCTCATGCATATTTTCCCCCTATGCTTCTCTGCATTTGTCATGTTTATAATTTCTTATAGCACAGTGTATCTTAATTTATTTGCCCACTCCAAGTTGATGGGCAACTACTTTGTTTCCAGTTTTCTGCTGCCTTAGAAGTACTGCTATAAATATATTTTTCAAAATTTGTCATATTTATTTTTTCTTTTTTCAAATGCTTTATTAACTTCTGATTTACATCATTCATTTCCGCCAGATTTTGAGTTACAAATTTTCTCCCCATTTTTCCCCTACCCACTGCCCCAAAATAGCAGTCCCATAGGATATCCCCTCCTCTAATCTGCTCTTTCCCATATCCTTTTCGACTTTTCCAGTGGATCTCTATGCCTCAGTGCCTGTATATCTTATTTCCCAATTACATGTAAAATAGTATTAATAATAGTATATATATCTATATCTATATATTTGAATATTTGATTTTAAAACTTTGAATTCCAGATTAATTCCCTTCCTCCCTTGTCACCCACCCTTACTAGGAAGATAAGCAGTTCAGTATAGGTTGGACATGTGTGGCTAATGCAAAACAATAATATAGTAGATATATTGTAAAAGACTGACTATATTTCCCTCCCTCCTATACCACCTCCCACTTGTTCTATTCTCTACTTTGATCCCGTCCTTTTTCAAAAGTGGGTGCTTCCAACTTCCCTCCCCCTGAGCCTGCCCTCCCTTCCATCATCCCCCTTCTCATCCCCTTTCCCCCCTACTCTCCTGGAGGGTGAGATACCCTATTTAGTGTGTATTTCATTTCCTCCCTAAGCCAAATTCAATGGGGATAATGTTGACCAATTCCCTTTTGCTTTCCTATTCTTCCCCTCCACTGTAACCATTTTCCCTTGCCTCTTCTATATGAGATAATTTATCCCATTCTGTCTCTCCCCATCTCCTCTCATTATATTCCTCTCTCACCTCTTAATTTCACCTTTTAAGTATCATCCCTTCCTGTTAAATTGGTATATATATATATATATACCAAATATATATATATATATATTTCTATTCCCTTCAACTACTGAGAAAAGTTTCATCAGTTACAATTATTGTTTTTCCATGTAGGAACATTAATAGTTCAACTTTGATAAGTTCCTTATGATTTCTTTTCCCTGTTTACTTTCTCTTGCTTCTTGTATTTGAATGTCAAATTTTCTATTCAACTCTGGTTTTTTTCAGCAAGAATGCTTGAAAGTCCTCTATTCCATTGAATGACCATATTTTCCCTGAAACATGATACTCAATTTTGCTGGGTAGGTGACTCTTGGTTTTAATCCCAGCTCCTTTGCCCTCCAGAATATCATATTCCAAGCCCTTCAATCCCTCAGTGTAGCAGCTGCCAGATCCTGGGTTATCCTGATTGTGTTTCCACAATATTCAAATTGTTTCTTCCTGGCTGCTTGTAATATTCTTTCCTTAATCTGGGAATTCTGGAACCTGGCTATAATATTCCTAGGAGTTTTCTTTTTGGGATCTTTTTCAGGAGGTGATCGGTGGATTCTTTCAACCTCTATTTTACAAAAATCAGGGCAGTTTTCTTTGAGAACTTCCTGGAAGATGATTTCTAGGTTTTTTCTTTGATCATATCTTTCAGGTAGTGCAATAATTTTTAAATTATCTCTCCTGGATCTATTTTCCGGGTCAGTGGTTTTTCCCATGAGATATTTCACATTGCATTCTATTCTTTCATTTGTTTGGATCTGTTTAACAGCATCTTGATTTCTCTTAAAGTCATTAGCTTCCATTTGTTCCAATCTAATTCTAATTCGCCTTGTTGAGCTTTTGAGATTCTTTTTCCATCTGGCAAATTCGACTTTTTAAGGCATTCTTCTCCTCATTGCCTTTTTGAGCCTCCTTTGCCATTTGAGTCAGTCTGTTTTTTAAGGTATTATTTTCCTCAGTCAAGCTGTTGACTCTCATTTCATAATTTTCTTGCATTGTTCTCATTTCTCTTCCCAATTTTTCCTCCACTTCTCTTATTTGCTTCTTAAGGTCCTCTATGGCCTGTAACCAGCTTGTATTTTCCTTTGTATTTTCTGTATTTTCCTTTGAAGCTTTTGGTGCAGGAGTTCTGACTTCACTGTCTTCCTCTCATTCCATGCTTTACTCCTTTTTGTCCCCAAAATAGAAGTCTAATGTTGGAACCTTCATTCTGCTTTGTTTCCTTTGCCTGGTTATGTCACCCCTCAGTCACTTGACCCCTGAGCTTTTTGCCACAGTAGGACTCTGCCACCAGACAGGGGAGCTTTCGTCCCAAATGCTGGGGTTTTCTCAGCTGCTGAAGGTATTAGATGGGTGCCCCCTCTGAGGTCTCCACATGCTCTGGAAAGCTGGACACACACCCCAGGACCTCTACCCTAGATTGCAATCCAGATCCAGGGAGGTTAAAGCAAGAGCGATTACCCCTTAGACTGGTGCTTGGTCCCCCTACACTCTGCAGGCCAGAAGCTGAAGCTGCCACATGGGGCTGGCTGGCTGTGCTGGCAACTCAGCGGATTCTTGTCCCGGGGCAAAAGCCACGCACTCCCACTTACTGGGTCCCAAATTCCAGACTGCTTTGACCTCTCACTTTTTCCTTCACATCTATGTGTTGATAAATCTGGAAAGGGCCACAGCTGCTGCTGATCTGGAGTCCCTCCAGCCCGTGGCTGGTCAGGCCCGCCCTGGGGCTAAAGCCTCAGATTGGTGCTGGGCTCGGCTCCCACAGCACTGTTTGCCGATTCCTGCTGGCCTGCCAGGCTGTCCTCAGTGGGAGGTTCGCTTCTCTGTGTCATTTTGTGGGTTCAGCAGCTCTAAAGTTTGTTCAGAGTCCTCTTTTTACATGGATTGGGGAAGGTGGAAGCCGGAGCAGCGGGGAGGTCCTGCTTCTACTCTGCCATCTTGACTCCACCCCCCTGAAGACAGATTTAAACTCCTATAAATATTTTGATGCACAATGTTTTTGTTCATATATTTCTTTGCTGACATGCTTTCCTCTTATTCCCTTTCCTAATTCTGAATTCATTATGTGTTGCAACTGGTTCATTCTTACAGTACACTTCTTTTTTGCTTTCTGGGTGATGCTCCTTTTCAACTCTTGAGAGACCATAGTCCTCCAAGTTTTGCAACCATATATCAATATGGGTAGAATATTGTGTTTTTTTTTGCTTTTTTTTTGGAGGGGTAGGGTAGGCAATTGGGGTTAAGTGACTTGTGCAAGGTCACATGGCTAGTTTTTTTTGTTATGTGTCTGAGGCCGGATTTGAACTCAGGTCCTCCTCACTCCAGAGCCAGTGCTCTATTCACTGTGGCACCTAGCTGCCCCTGAATATTGGTATTAAGACAAAACAAAAATGGACTTTTTTCACATAGCAGTTTGGAGTCATTTAAAGAACTTGACAATTTCCTGAAGGCAATCCAGGCCACTTTTTTCTTCCTGCTCAATATGGGGCCAAATTCATTGTCCATTTACAATGTCTTTCCTAGATCTAGTAGATAGGATTTACAAGTTGTCCATCTAATTATATGTCATTGTTTAGGGTGGCAGTTCTTAAACTTTTTTGTCTCATTGACCCTCTTGAGTCTAGTGAAGCCTATGGTTCCCTTTTCATAATAATAACTTTAAATGCATAAAATAAAATATATGGGACTACAGTAGAAATCAATTATAGTAAAATACAGTTAATTATACGTTTATATATTTATGTAGTGTGTGTGTGTGTATACATACACACACATATTCAAAATAAGTTTATGTACCCTAAACTAAGAACCACTGGTCTAGACAAGAGGCATACTTTATCCATTCGGCTTTTCTAGGTTTCACTCTAGGGAGTGGATGAGTATGTCTTCCAGGAGGCTCTGCAGTGTGGGGGGCTTCCTGCAACCAGTACATTGTCATCAGCAACCAGGAACATCTGGAGGAGCTCACCACTTACAGTGAAGCCCTCTTCATCTTGGTTTACATGCTGGCCATCTTCCATAAGAGTGAAAAATCCTTTTGGCAAGCAAACATCTTCCTGTTTTATGTCTTGTCTGATATTAATGACCAGAGGGTTGTCAAACAAGATTATCTCTGTTTTATCTTTCAAGGAATTTTGTATAATTTTGAGAAATTACTCAAAAGATATCTTGTTCACCGAGATTGTTGAAGGTACTATTTTGCTGTATGGAATCAAAAGCTTTTAAAAATCATTAGCAAATAATAAATAAAGTGGGATCTCATATTCACTATATCTTGTAATCAGTTGTGAGATAGTAAAAATGTGATCTGTTGTGAAATACTGCTTGTGAAAGACTGCCTTGTTGAGGATGTCATTTAAGGCATGTGTACATTATTTTCACACAAAAAAATCATAGATGAAATAAACAGGCATAGAATTTGGCAAATATTCATGCTTTCTCCCATTTATCTCTTCAATCTCCCTTTTCTATGACTCCAATCAATGCAATAACCAACCATGATTCTAGAGGACTGATGAGGAACTCTGCTATTGAATTTCTGACAGAGAAGTGGTGGGTTCAAGATAAGTTGAACCATAAGTGGTTCAAAACAAACCATATTCATGGAAGGAGACATACATTTTTTTCCATCTACAACATGGGAATTTGTTTAGCTTTAGGGGGAGTTGGAGAGCAAATAAATGCTGACTAATTGAAAAATAAAGTAAAATAACAAATTAAAATATAAAGAGTTTCAATTCTAACAACAAATAAATAAATGACCTCACATTTGTGTAACTACCACCATGGACCTCCTCTCTATAATCTTGGTTCATCTTATCTGTTGTACCCATTTTTAGTCTCTTTAGTACAATTTCTACTTCCTCTATAAGCTCTGAACCATGGTAGTAAAGAACTGTGATAGTAAAGTCTAGGTGTTGTGGTTATATTGTCCTTGATGATGAAAATTGTTTGTTATTTATTTTTTTGTAGTTCTTTTCCATCTTTTGTCCGTTTGTCATTCTTCCAGTTTCATTTTTAAGTGCTCTCAGACTGATTTAACTGAGTTGGGTGTCTTGCTAAGTTTTCTTTAAACTGGATTTATCCTCTACTGCTTTCTTCTGTTTTATGAGGTGATACTGTTCATAATCTTCCATCATCTTTTACTGTAATATTTTACAAATAAGTTTATATTCTAAATCTATGTTTCCTTTAACTTCCATATATTTTTGCTTATCAAGTAAGTGGTTTGCTTAGTTATTTCCTTTTTAGATTCTTTTAAGTCTCCTTGTTATGGATGGATTGTAGTAGTTAAACTTCTGTATGAAATTAGTGTAATCAGTGTCAATGTCATTTCTTTCATCCATACCCCGTTGGCATCAATATGAGTGTAATATTGGCATCAATAACTTGTTTAAATAGGTCAGTTTGTAATTTTGGCTCCATGCCATGTCTTTTAAAAATTCTTTCTTCTAGCTTTGTACTAATTTCAGGTTTTGTTATACCGAGTTAGTGTAGTTTATTCAGGAATAACTCCCAGCATCAGTAATTAGTCATTTCTAAATCATTAAAATGTAATCAATTTCATTTTCTGTGGTATTATTAGACTTCTATGATTGTCTAAGTCTTTTCTTGAAGAAAATATTAATAAAGGATAGGCATGAGACTTCTGTGTAAGTCTTTGGTCCCTCTCATTCTTTGTTCTTGATTCATGTTTTCCAACATAATTCTCAGCATGTATATTTATTTGTACCTTTGTATTGTAGTCCCCAACGATTAAAGCAAATGATGATTTACAAGTTTTTCATAGAATTTCTGCCTCTTCATCCTTAGCCCTAGATGATTTTAATGGTGTTTTTTTGGGAAAACACTTCTGAGCAATATGGGATGACCAAATGGCCCATGAAATAATGTGTCTTGTTGCTTTGAACTTGTGATAAAACTAACTCTGAGAGCTCCATTCTTGTTACTCAAAGGAGATCCTTTGAGCCATCCTTCCATTTCTCTGGTTTCATTTACAGTAGAACAATCAAGATTAATATGCTTTGTTTCTTCTAGTAGTATATCAATTCATTAGTAGTTGGACTTTATATTTAGGGAACTGATCTTACATTTAGGG
Organism: Petaurus breviceps papuanus; assembly: GCF_028583685.1. Classification (NCBI taxonomy): domain Eukaryota; kingdom Metazoa; phylum Chordata; class Mammalia; order Diprotodontia; family Petauridae; genus Petaurus; species Petaurus breviceps. The sequence continues at coordinate 86,293,822 of NW_027185655.1, read as the reverse complement.
AATCGATAGCCAAGTTATGACTTATAGAAAGTCTAAAAACTGTATTTCCTAGCATGTCTGTCCATAGCAAAAACAGAATGGGGTTCAAAACTTAGAAACATTTTATATTTTAATTTATTTCATGTGTTTGAGTTAAACTTGAGGGCCAAATTTTCAAACCATTATATTTACCTTTCACCTCTCTTATTTGCATATAAAAAATCTAAGCCTAGATTTGAACTAAAGTCTTCCTGACTCTAAGCCCAGAGCTCTATCTTACTGTATTACCTAGTTTCTTTATTACAGTATTGTTTATTACAATATTACAGTATAAATTGTTCTTCTGGTTTTGCTTATCTTGCTCTGCATCAGTTCATACAAGTCTTCCCATGTTTCTCTGAAACCATCCCCTTAATCATTTCTTGAAGTATAATGGTATTCCATTCCTTACATATATCATCCCTTACTCAGTTATTCCCCATTGATAGGCATTCCCTCATCGACTTTTCTAATGTTTTCAAGGACACTTTCACCTTCCCAGACATCCAGGAAATCTCAGTGTAATTTCTGACTCACTCTTACTCACCTCTTATTTCCAATCAGGTGGCAAATCTTTTCTGCTCAATATTCCTACCTTCTAGTATAGGCTCTCATGACCTCTTACCTGGATTATTGTAATAGGTTTGGAAAAAAATTTCATTTGATATTATTTTAAAATTAGCAATTTTATTTTTTCTCACCCAATTTAAAAGGAGGGGAAAAAAAAGAAAAATGAAACTCATACCAAATATGCATAATCAAGCAAAACCTATTTCTACATAGTCTGTTTCCAAAATTATGCATCTCATTCTGCATCTTGACTCTATAACCCTTAGATCGGAGCTGGGTAATAGAGTTTATCATCTGTCCTCTAGAATCATGGTAGGTCATTACATTCATCAGAATTCTTAGGACTCTCAAAGTTGTTTTTTCTTTACAATTTTTTTGGGGCAAGTAGATGGCAGCTGGGTAGAAAGATTTCTGGGCCTAGAATCAGGAAGGCTCATCTTCCTGAGTTCAAATATAGCCTCAGACACTTCCAAGAAAATCCCACATGGGGTCACAAAGAGTTGAACACAACTGAAATGACTGAACAACAACCAACAACACAACACATTGTTTTTCAGGTTCTGCTAATTTCTGTCTGAGATATATTTATCATTGCTTCCATTACATTCATATGCTATAATTTGTTTAACTGTTTCTCGATTGGTGGGCACCTGTTTAGTTTCTAGTTCTTTGTCATGTTCTAAAGGGTCATAATGACTTTTTAATTGCTTCTCCTGCCTCAAATCTCTCCCACTTCAATCTATCCTCCACTCAATTGCCAAAGTGATTTTTCCTCCGGTGCAGGTCTGACCAGCCACTCTTCAACTCAATTGACTTCAGTGACTCCAGGATCAAATATAACTTCATCTGGCATTTAAAACCCTTTGTAACCTGACCTCTTCCTACCTTTCCAGTCTTATTAACATTCTACTCCTCTCTTTCCATTCTCCAATACAGGCAACTGGCCTCCAAGCATATTAGGATGCTAGCATTTCCCCTCTCCTTGCCTTTGTACTGGTTGTCTCTTAGACCTAGAGTATTTTCCTCCACATATCTATTTCTGAGCTATACTTGTTTCCCTCAAAACTCAGGCCTAATCTCACTTTTTACAGAGTACTTTTTGAATCATACTTCCTGTCCTTTCCATGGAACCTCAGTGCCTTTACTCAAAGATATGTTCCATTTGTTGTAGAGTCTCTTCAATTGTGGCTGACTTTTTGTGACCCCATTTGGGGTTTTCTTGGCAAAGATACTGGGCTAATTTGCCATTTCCTTCTCCAGCTCATTTTACAGATGAGTAAACTGAGGCAAACAGGGTTAACTGACTTGCCCAGGGTCACACAGATGGTAGATATTAGAGACCAGATTTGAACTCAGGGAGATGAGCTCAGTGCTCTGTGTCACCTAGTTTCCATTTATGCTATATGTATCTTGTGTGTAGCTTGTCATTGATCATCTCTTCCTTTAGAATTTGAGGTCTTTGAGGGCAGAGATAGTGTTTTTATCTTTTTTGGTATCCCTTGTGTCTGGCACATAGTAAACCTTTAATAAATGCTTGTTAAATGGATTTGACTTCTAGCTCTAACTGCAATTGTTGAGGTTTGAGGTTTAGGGGTGTGTGAGACCTATTATGATGCAATGGAAAGCATGCTGAATTTGAAGTCATAGACCCTGAACTCAAACCCCAACTTTATCATATTTACTCCATGTAAAGAGGATAATATATAAATAAATATGATGAGGTTTAGGCTAGGGGTGCTTGAGACTCCAAAATACCAACACGCTGGGTCCTGACAAATGAATTCGACTCAAGCCTTCTCTCAGCCAAAGAAAAGCAAAGTTTATTAAAAATTCGCCATATTGGGTAGACTTAAGGAGCCTTGGTATCTGTAGGGCTTGTATCGGACACAGAGCGAGTCTGTGCTAGAAAATTCTATGGCACTGGCACACCACATGGAGGCAAGATGGGGTCTTATATACAGAAAGGTTGTGGGAGGAATCTAGGGGTGGTCTAGAGGAAAAGTTTGGGGAGGGTCTTCAGGAGGAGTCAGATGATGTTAGACTCCAGTAATGAGTTTAGGGAGGGTGGTTAATGAGGTCAGACTCCAGTAAATGAGTGAAGTTGCTGGAGGCTACCTGGAGACAGACAATGGAGGGCTAGGCCAGTTCAAGGGTGTAACAGTTGATTTTGGTATAGATATTTTGGGAGAATCAAGGGTAGAAGCTAGCTGGATAATGGAGGGCTAGGCTGGTGTAAGGGTTATGGGATTTAAAAATCTTCCATGCCCCGTTGGACTTGCTGACGTAGCAGGAAGGGGCGGAGCAAGAGGACGCGGAAGCCAAGCTAGCGTTCCTGCGGTGGCTGGTGGTGGTGGTGACGGCGGCAGCAGCAGAGGCAGTGGCAGCGCGAAGCCCTTTTTGAGTTAGGACTGCTAAGGACTTTCTGCTAAGGACTCCTGCTGAGGACTGCCAGGGGCCGGAGCTGCTGGGAGCGTGCTTCCAGGACGCTGGGTGGTTGCTGTGAGTGGGGAGAGGAGGACCTTTGCCTGAGGTAGCCTGTTCTGTTTTAAAGGCTTGAAAATGTGGGTGCTTTCTACTTTATCTACCTGTGCCAATGTCATAACTACTCTGATGGCTTTCACTTTCTGGTTTTGGGACTCAGTCTTTTGGTATCTTAATAAATTTTCTAGTTTGTTTCCTCATATGGCAAACATGACGTATTTTGTAATGGATAATTATATCAGCATATTTGCAATCTCTATAGGCATTGTGAATATGGCATTGCTGATACAGCTGGTAACAAAGGTTTGGGCAGGGCCACAATGAAAGGCTTAGGCTTCACAGAAATGCTTCATCAAATGGGAAGATTCAATCAGAATTCAAGGGGGTTCCCAGAGCCTGTACCTCATCACCTGTGTGACCTTGGACCAGTAATTTAACCTCCTTGGCCTTGACTGGGTACAGGCTCTGGGAACCCCCTTAAACTCTGCTTGAATCTTCCCACTTGATGAGGCATATGCCTGAGGCTGTAAGCCTTCCGTTACCTCTATTCCCAAATCTCTGTTACCCTTAATTTAGCCTAGCCCTCCATTGTCTGTTACCTCTGGATTGCTTCTGGTTACTTCCCACTCTTGACCCCATCAAAATCCCATTCTTTTGGTTCCTAGGAATCTGACCTTTAGCTACCCCAGCCCCAGCAAGATCCTCCTTACACTCCTTCTCCCATCACCCCAGACTAATACACCACCCCTAGAGCCCTCCCATAGTCTTTCTATCTATAAGATCCATCTTGCCTCCATGCTCAGATCCAATTTAGCTCAGACTCAGTCTGTGTCAGATTGTTGTGGTCCAAGCATCACAAATGCTTCGGCTCCTTAATAGTCTACCCATTATGGCGAATCTTTAATAAACTTTTTTTTACTTTGGCTGAGAGAAGGCTGGAGTTGAATTCATTTGGCAGGACCTAGCATGTCAGTATTTTGGGGTCTCAATCACCCCTAAATCCCAAACCTCAGCAGACTGTTTCCTCATCTGTAAAATGAGGTAGCTGGATAAGGTGATATTTTAAGTTCCATTTCAGCTCCAAATTCTATGGTCCTAAACATTCAAGTTTGAAGAAATTATCGGACATTTAAATTTAAAGATGAAACATTCATACTTTGATACCATGATCAAGTTGTGATTTCATCAATATGAGATCCTCCTCTCATACCAAATCTAAACCATCCATTACTCTCTCATTGTGAGTGATCCTCATCCATACCCTCCTATTAATCTTCCATCAAGAGTCAAGCCACAGTTCTGGGGATTACAATGGGATAAATGACCTGTCCATGAGTTAGTTATTCCTCTAACCACATTACTAGCTTATTTTGATTTCTGGTCATACTTCTTTCTGAGAGTCAACATTCCGTGTATAAAGAGTTGACTTTGGAGTCAGGAAGAGTTTGTCCCAAACCACTCTTGGATATACTGACTGGGTGACCCTGGGTAAATAATTTAGGTTATCTGTGACCAGATAGTTCTCTAGCCCTTTAAGGTGCAGAATAGCTGCTGATCTTCACTGGTTAAAAGAGAATTTTTTTTTCACACCAGGACAGTTCCTACATCATTGACATTACATATCCAAGGAAAAAAAAAACAAGGATATCTTTCTGATGGCATCCTTTATACTTCTCCCTGGAGGTGAATTTCAGTAGTTAGCAAGGTAGTGAGGGTTAGTAGAAAAGAGAGTATCTATATGACACTAGGCAAATCAATTCCTTCCTCTTTCTGGGCTTCTATTTCCTCATTTGTAAAATGATGCAGTTGAATTATATGACCTCTAAGCTTCCAATTCTTAAATCTATGGTCCCAAGTTTTGTCCTCTCCTTTAGAATTTTAAAAAAGTAACTTCAAATTAATGTTGGTGGGACAAATGTCAGAATTATCTTGTACTATTAAGGTATTAGTATCATTACTGTTAATTAAACTGACTCTAACTAGAGTGTGTCTTTATTTTCTCAGTTAAAAGTCTTTATTAGGAATTTCTATATATTGGCAACAGTGAGACAGTGGTTCAGTGGATAAAGTGCATCAGGAAGACTTGAGTTCAAATGTGGCCTTGGACACTAGTTATGTAACCCTGGTCAAGTCACCTAACTTTTATTTGTCTCAGCTTCCTCATCTGTAATGAAATTGCATAATATTTGTAAAGTACTTAGTACATAGTAGGCACACATCATTATTATTATTATTATTACTTTTACTACCATTAGAAACTGAATGTCTTCAAATGGTGTTAAAGGAATAGTGCAAGAAGGCTTGTGGATGGATTGGTTCTGTTCTGAGGGTATGAATAGGAGAAAGAGAAGGGAGGGCAAAAGGAGGAAAATAATAATATAGAGAGGAACACCTACTTGTATATTTCATATATCATAACTACCTCTGCCCAACAGTGAGTTGGGCATAAAGATTTATTTAGATAAAATATGTAATTTTATTGTCATTTAGTTTGAGCCAAATATCTTATAGGGTAGCAATTTTAGACAGCATTTACTTACTGAAAAGAGGCAATATACAGATTATAAAAATTTCTAATGTTACATTTTCTTTACTATATTCTCAGAATAGTCAATATAGTAATTCACTCAAGATTCTCAGCTCTGATATCACCCCTATTGATGTATTTATTGTAGTACCATTTTCACTTCCTAGAACCATAGATTCTTAGAGCTGGAAGTGATCTTCAAGTTCCCATCCCCTTCTTTGACAGGAGAGGAAATAAGGATCAAAAAAAGTCAAGTAGCTTCCTCAAGGTCAGGCAGCTAGTAAATAATAGAGCTGAGACTAAAATACATGCCCCCTGACTCCCAGGCCTGTAGCCTTTTCCTAGTACATCATACTGCCTTTCACTGGCCTGAAATTTTCTCTTTCCTAATCCCAAACCATCCTTGCTTTTTTCAAGGTTCACTCATCTAGAGATGTGTTGATTTGTTTAATACTTATACCCTTCCTATTTCCACAGGTACAAGAATTTAAGGCCACAGGTTAATATAGTACAAAATAGGATAATGAGGGAGAAAACAAAACAATGACCATTGAAACCAATCAGAGGGAATAGATACTGTCAGGAACCTAAAGTAAACAGGTGTAATGTAATGCCAAAAGAAAGGCAACTTCCCAGGTTCAAAATACCAGCATAGGTGCTCTCCATTTTATTCAGTAACAAACCCAGAACAGAAAAGATCAAAACATGACATCATTCCAAATACAGCATTTACTAAGTGTGATTAAATAATCTCCAAGTACTACCCCACCCCAGGACCTTCCAATCATTCAATCAATTACAAAGTCTCTGTTCTAAATACTTCTCCACCCCTAGGCTATACCTTCATTCAGTCCACCACAAAGCCCCTCTTCTCAAATGTAGATTAGTTTCCAAACATAAGGTCAAAAGTTCCCCACCCCTGGATCACAATTGAATCTACCCCAGAGTTACATCAAGTTTAAACACAGCACTTAATACCCAAATGGAGGTCTTTTCTTCATCTTGACAAGAGGCAAGTTCTCAGCAATCTTAGTTCCTGGGGAGACAAGGCTTAGCAAAGCCACAAGATACATTGCCAGTCCCTTCATGAATTTATCCTCTGTCTGTAGAACAGTCCTAGAACCCCTGAACACATTAGCAAAGCCCTCTCCCAGGATTTCTGTAAACATACAACAAGAAAATCCTTCTTCAGGGCTTCTGAACCAACAGAAAGGCTCCCAGACCCCTGCAACAACAGCACTGTCCTTCACCAGTGGACAGTATTCATTCTGTCTGCAGGACAGTCTCCAGACCCCTGCAACAACAGCACTGTCCCTCACCAGTGGACAGTATTCACTCTCTGTCTGCAGGACAGTCTCAGGGCTTCTTAGCGAACAGCCAGGTTCCAGGACTTCTTCAACAAAAGGACTGTCTTTCACCAGTGGACAAATCTGGCAAAACAACATCAAAACAGACAGACAAAGTACCAGCAAAACAGCCATGTCTCCTCAGTCCTTGGCAGCTCAGGGGGCAGGTCTCAAAAGTCCAGGGCAATTCAAAGCAGCCACCAGCAATTCTCTTAGTCTCTCTCTCTCCACGAGGTGCTGCTTCCAAAAAGATCTTCCGCCTCTCTCTTATCTCTCCAAATCTACGTCACCAGCTCCTCCCAGTTCAGGACTTTCTTTTCACATCAACAAGCCCATCCCACAGGTGGGATTAACAAACTCTGGGCTTTAACACAATCAATTTGAAAACCAAGCCAATACAGGGGAATCTTTAATTGCCATTACTATCACAACAGGTAACTAAACGGGTTTCTTAGTTTTGAAACAACTAAGGGATAAATTAGAAATATATTTGTTATATAAGGATGTGGTGCAGTAGATAAAAGTGTTGGGCCTAGATCCAGGAAGACCTAAATCTAAATCTGGTCTCAGACATTTATTAGCTGTGTGACTCTGGGCAAGTTACTTAATACTGTTTGCCTCAGTTTCCTCATCTGTAAAATGAGCTAGAGAAGGAAATGGCAAACCACTCTAGTATCTGCCAAAATGCCCCCTTCCCCAAACAAACCCAAATGGGGTCACAAAGAGTCAGACACAACTGAAATGACAACAAATTAGGTTATGTGGGTTTTCTTTTCTGATGAGAAAGCATTCATATTTATCTGCAGAGACCATATTTTTCTTGGAACTACTTCAAACTTAGAGAATCTGGATGAGTGGATAATTAAAAGGACAGGGAGAAAGTGCCAAGTGGCCCTGTGGGTGGAGCTAAGAAAAGAATCCCTACCTATGCATTAAATTGGGTCATTAGTGGGCACTGGTTTCCATACCTAGAGAATGAAAGTGTTGGGCTGGGTAAGAGGTTCTTAATCTGATGCCTGTGAACGTTTTAAAAATATTTTGACAACTTTTATTTCAATATAATTCATTCTCTTTGTTATCGTATGTATTTTTATTTTATGCATTTAAAAACATTATTTGGAGAAGGGTCTTGAAGCTTCACCAGACTGCCAAAGGAGACCATGACATAAAAAATGTTAAGAACCCTTGGACTACATATTTTTTCCAGTCTTTTTCAATCCTAGATTTGTGCTGGGATATGTAATTGGATGTAGTAGAAATATCAATTACCTTGGGGTCAAAGTAGGGGTGTTCATGCTGTGCTACATCCTACCTGTGTGACCTTGGCCAATCACTTAGCCTCTGGACTCCAGTTTCCTAAATTGTAAAATGAGGAGTGCCCTAAATGATCTCCAAGGTTCCTTTTAGCTCAAAATACTATTAGGCTATGAATCTGCAACTGCATTGGGTGGCTCCCATCTACAGCATTTGAACTCTCAGATTCCTTATTCTATTGTCTAGGAGACCTTGCATTTTAAACATTCAACTGTGTAAGGAAGATATGCCTTACACTCCACTTTAAATTCACATCTATTAGGAACTGAATTTCTTTTTATATTCAAATGAATGAGAGCCTTGGAATGCCAGGGACAAAACATACTTTAAAAAAAAATTTGAAAGGCATCTGTTTTGGTGGTCTCTATCAGCCTGGGAAGATGTCATTTCCAGGACAAATCTGAGCTCCCTTGGACATTGCTGCTACAACCTTGACCACCCATATTATGACTCATTTTGAGATATTCTGCTATATCATTAAAGTTGGAGAAGAAAAAAAACCAATGAAAAAAATGAACAAAAACCATCCTCATATTGTAATGTGTTTTGGAGGTTATTTTTCTCCCTTTTTGACAAGATATCATTTGCAAAGGATCCAGACAAAAGCAAGGGTTAAAAACTTTACAAAGTACTTTGTCAATGATCTCATATAAGACACTGGACACAGCTCAGTAGTGTTGTTTCTGTATATGTAAAAGACTTGTCCAGCTAATGAGAAAAAGGTGAGGCAGAATTAACTTTTCAAACATGATATGGACTCCTTTGTGCCTTGTGTTCCAGCCACACAGGAGGTGACAAAGGTTGCTTTTGTATCAGTGACATGTATGCCTAATTTACAAAAACTTATAAATCTCCTGGAAGAATATCCCTTTCAAGACTGATTTGTAGATCCTGAGAGACAACACTATCCATTTGCCTTCCTCTTTATTAAATGACCTTGGACCAATGCAAATCACCCCATTTCATCCCATTTCAAAATATGTTTACAAGGCAATCTGGCTCACCATGTTAGCTATAGGGTGAGAGAAGTTAATTTAATAATAGAAATGCAAATGAAAAGTACTTCTAGTATACCCATCAGATTAGCAAATGTTAGAAATTACTCTGGGAAGACAGATACAGTAATGCATTATTGCTCTAAATTGGTGCAGCAACTTCAAATTATACTGAAAGATTTGTCAAACACTCTGATAAACATTTGATTCTTTGACATGGTGACATCACTATCAGGAATATACCTCAAAGGGATCAAAGATAAAGGGAAAGTTTCCATACATATAAAGAATTTGTAGTAGTATTTATTGTACTGTGAAGGAACTGGAAAGAACTCTTTCAGCTGAGAATTCTGAAACTTGTGGAATATGAATGGAATGGAAAATTATTGTATTATAAAAGAATGATGAATTTGAAGAAATCAGAGAAACTTGGGATGGCTTATATGAATGATGTAGGATGAAATATGTGGAACTAGGAGAAAAATTTATACGATGGACACAGTAACATACAGGAAAACAGTGTTGAAACATTTCGGAATTCTGGCCAATTCAATAAGGTACTGTGATTTCAAAGGACCTATTTTAAAGTGTATTTCCTGCCTCTTATTACAGAAGTGATGGAGTAGGAGTATGAATTGAGGGACATGTGACCTGACATGGCTTGTTTGTGCTTCTGTTTTAAAATAAAAAGTTCTCTGAAGGGGAGGGGGGCAGGGGTGAGGGAGAGCCATTGATTGAGAAGAGAAAGTGATATTGAAAATAAAAAGAATATTAAAACAATACTTTTTCTTGGAGAGCTAACAGTATTTGTATTAGTAGCAGCACCATTAGTACTTCCAAATTCCTTCTTTTAACTCCAATATTCTTTGAAAAAGAAGAGGCATAGTCTAGTGAATAGAGCACTGAACTTAGAGTCTACAAGAATTGGGTTCAAATCCTACTTCTGACAAGTATTAGCTATGTGACCATGGGCAAGTCACTTAAGTTTTTGGAGCTGGCATTCTTCATCTGAATTCATAAATGTTTTAAAAAATATTTTGGACATTCTGGGGGGCAGAGTCAAAATGGCAGAGTAGAAACAGGACTTCTGCAGGGCTCTGGCCCCTACCTCTTCCAATTCATGTAAAAGGTGACTCTGAACAAACTTTGGAGCTACAGAACCCACAAAATGACACAGAGAATCTGACCTCCTGCTGAGGACATTCAGCAATTGGAGAATAGCTGAACAAGTTATGATATACAACGGTGAAGGAATACTATTGTGCTGTTAAATAATAATGAAAAGGATGATTTCAGAAAAGCCTGAGAAGACTTACATCAACTGGCACAAAGTAAAGGGAGCAGAAATAGGAGAAAAATTTATACAATAATGATACAAAAGCAACAATATTGAAAGACTAAGGAACTCTGATCTACTCAATGACCAATCATAATTCCAGAGGACTCATAACAAAGTATGCTATCCACATCCAAAGAGAGAGCTGATAGACACAGAGTGCACATTAAACCATAATTTTTTCTTTCTTTCCCTTTTTTAACATACATAATGAAGCAAACTGTTTTGCTTAACATATATATATATATATACATATATAATATATATATATATATAGTGTGTTTTGTTTTTCTTGCTTTCTCACTAGGTGAAGGAGGAAAAGGTGAAAAGGAAAGAATTTGGAACTGAAAATAAAATAAAACTGAATTCTAAAAAAGAAGAAAGTTGCCTTAACTCTTCCTGAATTCTACCTCCAACTCACTGTGCTGAGCTGGGTTCTTTCTCTTCCCTCCATCCAACCTTGGTGCTTCAGACATTCCCAGGTTTGGGTGATATGAAAGGAAAGTGAAGGTTAGAGCAAGAAGGATAAAGGGAGAGAGCATAACCACCCCAAGCCACCTAACTCTGCTCCCCCATCTACTATAATTCAGTGAAAGTATCTTCTCTCTTTTTTTCTATGATTTAGGGACCCTGGAGTCCTCACCTAGTGCCCACAAATGGACAGAGGTCAGATACTGCTTGATCAGCATCAGGGTGATTTTTCTGAGGAAGGGCTCTCTTTAGAACTCTCTCCCTCCTATACCACTTTTTTTTTTTCATCATACTGAGTCATAAAATGGGATTTCCCTCTCCACACTGAGGTCCTGAATCAAGCAACCCTAGCTCAGGTATGGATGCCAACCAGGACAGAAACATCTCTCCTGGGTCCCACATTAATGTAACTGCTATCTTCTTCCTTGGTTTTGTCTACCCTCTTTTCCCTCTCCAGGTGCTGACACAAAATCAGGGTCAACCAAATGGCTACATCTTTGTACTTTGCTCTTAATAAAGTGTATGCATTCTTTAAAAAAAAAAAGTGCCTTAGAGATTCTTAACCATTTAGGTCATTGGTAGTGTGGTTAAACTTATAGACCCCTTTTCACAATAATGCTTTTAAATGCATTGAACAAAATTCATAGTATTACAAAGGAAATCAAGTACATTAAAACTGTTTTCAAATTTTTTTTTCAGTAGAATGTAAGTTCCTTTTTTCTTTTTTTCTCTTTATTCGTTTTTATCAAATACTTTATTAATTTCTAGTTTACATCAATAATTTCCACAAGATTTTGTGTTACAAATTTTCTACCTGTTTTTCCCCCTACCCACCACCCCAAAAGAGCAATCACACTGGATATCCCCTCCTCCAATCTTCTCTCTCCCATATCTTCTCCCATACCCCCTCCTACTTTCCAGTAAGGCATGGTGGATCTCTATGCCTCAGTGCCTCTATATCTTATTTCCCAGTGACATGTAAAATAATATTAATAATATATATATATTTTAAAACATATGATTTTAAAGCTTTGAATTCGAGATGCATTCCCTTCCTCCCTTGTCACCCACCCTTACTGGGAAGATAAGCAATTCAATATAGGTTGTACATGTATAGCTATGCAAAACATTTCTATACTGGATATATTGTAAAAGACTGACTATATTTCCCTCCATCCTATCCCACCTCTGAACTTGTTCTATTCTCTACTTTGATCCTGTCCCTTTTCAAAAGTGGGTGCTTCCAACTTCCCTACCCCCCCAGCGTGTCCTCCCTTCCATCATCCTCCCTCTCATCCCCTTCCCCCATCATCCCTTCCTATTCAATTGGTCCTGTGCCTTCTATGTATACCTGTACACATATATACATAAATTCACATATGTATTCATGTGCCCATATACCCTCCTATATAGACATATATATGCACATATATACACACAATACATACATACATACACATTCTTATTCCCTTCAACTATTCTCATACTGAGAAAAGTTTCATAAGTTACAATTATCATTTTTCCATGTAGGAATGTAAATAGTTCAACTTTGATGAGTTCCTTATGATTTCTATTCCCTGTTTACCTTCTCATGCTCCTCTTACTTCTTGTATCTGAATGTCAAATTTTCTATTCAACTCTGGTTTTTTCATCAAGAATGTTTGAAAGTCCTCTATTCCATTGAATGACCATATTTCCCCCTAAAACATGATACTCAGTTTTGCTGTGTAGGTGATTCTTGGCTTTAATCCCAGCTCCTTTGCCCTCCAGAATATCATATAATTTGCTGGAAACAAATTAGCTTGGGTCTAGGAGATGGGATATAATTACACGACAAATGACTTGCACATCTGGTAGCTTCAGTAAGGGTTAAACTAAATATTTCAAGATGTTCTTTGGTCTGTTTGCTCATGTTTAGAGGAGGCTACCAACTGCCACAAGAGCTTTGCAGGCAGTTCTTCCCAGGTGTCTTCTATTTAACTGCTGGAGTGATGTGAATTACTTTATGAGGAATATTCAGAATAGGGAACGAGAGGAGAGATCTTGGTTATCCTGGGATTCTCACAACCTCAGGAGAATTCTCTTTACTTAAAGTTACTTGTGATCCTGGGTAAGTGACCAAACCCTGTTTGCCTTAGTTTCCTTATCTGTAAAATGAGCTGGAGTGGGAAATGCAAAACTATTTCAGTATCTGTGCCAAGAAAACACCAAATGAAGTCACAAAGAGCTGGACATGACTGAAAAAGTTTATCTCATCTTTACATCACCATCCACCCTAGCTTAAATACCAGCCAAAGGAAATATCTGTAGAACACATTGAAAATTCCAAACAAAAATGTTGTAAGGGCCAGATGTAGTGGAGACTGTTCAGTTTTGAATTTTTTATTCTGCCCATGGGTAGGAACCTTTGATTCTCTAGGTCTATCCTACTGGTGTCAGGAAGTAGCCCCAGTGAATAATTTCACTCAGGTGCCTCTAGAGAGGAAGGTAGGGTTGGGAAGATAATTGGAGAAAGACATGCATTTTGACAAGCTTCCATAAGGAAAGTGCTGATGTGGGTAGGTATCTCCCAGGGGCCTGGCTAGACAAACGATGGTGATTTCAAAAGTGAACCTGGTATGACAGCAGAACCAGCTCAGCTGTGAGAGGGAAGGGGGTGTTGCTGAATTTTAGGGGATCTTTTGTGAGGTCAGAGATTGGTTGAATCTGTAGTATAAGAGAGAAGCTTCTCAGTGGGGGCATTGTGCCATGATTTGGCATTTGAACTGTATCCTGTGCTGACAGAGAAACTCTGAAAAACTCAATCTGAAGTACAGAGACTGAATTCACCTCTTTTCTGGCCCACTGGGGAAGAGGCTTATTTAGGAGAGGCTTGTCCTCTGAAGAAAGAAAGGGCTAATGAGACCAACCACTGGAAGATGAGGATTGCTGCTGGAGGAGTGATACTAAACCCTTCCCAAAGGGAAAAAGGAAGACTCTAAAAGGTGCCTTTGTACAGATAGGAGGCAAGGCCTGCCAGGAACCCTGCCTACCCCAAGACTCTAAGTTACTAAGTCTGCCAAGGCTGCAGGGACATCTGTAGAAGGGCTGTTTGCTCATTGATAGCCAGTCGCTATTTTTGATAAGCTCCAATAGGATTTCTATTTAAAAAAATTATAAATAACCTCTTTTTCCTTTTTTTTTAACATTTGATTTTTAAAACTTTGATTTCCAGATTCTTTCCCTTCTTCCCTCATCATCGACCCCTACTGGGAGGATAAATGATTCAATATAGGTTATACATGTGTAGTTATGCAAAGCATTTCCATAGTAGATATATTGTGAAAGAATGACTATATTTCTTTTCATCTTATCCCATCCCCCACTTATTCTCTTTTCTACTTTGACCCTGTCCCTTTTCAAAAGTGTATGCTTCTAACTACCCTTCCCCCATCTGCCCTCCCTTCTATCATCCCCCCTCTTATGTTCTTTCCTCCTACTTTCCTGTAGGGTAAGATACCCAATTTGGTGTGTATGTTATTCCCTCCTTAAGCCAAATTCAATGAGAGTAAGGTTGACCCTTCCCTTTTGCCTTCTTGTTCTTCCCCTCCTTTGTAACAGTTTTCTCTTGCCTCTTTTATATGAGGTAATTTACCCTATTCTATCTCTCCCTATTTCTCTCATTATGTTCATCTCTCACCTCTTAATTTTATTGTTTAGATATCATCCCTTCCTATTCAACTGATCCTATGCCCTCTGTCTATGTGTATATATATATATATATATATATACACACACACTCCCATATGTATTTTTAGACACATATACCCTCTTATATAAATATGTATATGTATGTATACATATATATGTATATATTCCCTTTAACTATCCCCATACTGAGAAAAGTCTCTTGAGTTACAATTATCATTTTTCCATGTAGGAATGTAAATAGTTCAACTTTCATAAGTTCCTTATGATTTCTTTTCCCTGTTTGCCTTCTCATGCTTCTCATATTTGAAAGTCAAATTTTCTATTCAACTCTCGTTTTTTCATCAAGAATGCTTGAAAGTCCTCTATTTCATTGAATGATATATTTCCCCCTGAAACATTATACTCAGTTTTGCTGGGTAGGTAATTCTTGGTTTTAATCCTAGCTCTTTTGACCTCCGGAATATCAAACCCTTTGATCCCTTAATGTAGAAGCTGCTAGATCTTGTGTTATCCTGATTGTGTTTCCACAATACTCAAATTGTTTCTTCCTGGCTGCTTGTAATATTTTCTCCTTGACCTGGGAACTCTGGAATTTAGCTATAATATTCCTAGGAGTTTTCTTTTTGGGATATTTTACAAGAGGTGATTGGCAAATTCTTTCAGTTTCTATTTTGCCCTCTGGTTCTAAAACATCAGGGCAGTTTTCCTTGAGAATTTCTTGAAGGATTATTTCTAGGTTCTTTTTTTGATCATGGCTTTCAGGTAGTCCAATACATTTTTAAATTATCTCTCCTGGTTCTATTTTCCAGGTCAGTGTTTTTTTTCCAGTGAGATAGTTGTTTGGATATATTTTATAGTATCTTGATTTCTCATAAAGTCATTAGCTTCCAATTGCTCCAATCTAATTTTGAAGAATTATTCTCTTCAGTGAGTTTTTGAAATTCCTTTTCCATCTGGCAAACTCAGCTTTTTAAGGCATTCTTTTTCCTCATTGTCTTTTTTGGGCCTCTTTTGCCGTTTGAGTTAGTCTATTTTTTAAGGTGTTATTTTCTTCAGTCAGGTTGTTGACTCTCTTTTCATGATTTTCTCGCATCATTCTCATTTCTCTTCCCAGTTTTTCCTCTACTTCTCTTACTTGATTTTAAAAATTCTTCTTGAGCTCCTTCATGGCCTGTAACCAATTCATATTTTCCTTGGAAGCTTTTGATGAAAGAGTTTGGACTTCATTTTCTTCCTCCTATTCCATGCTTTGGTCCTTTTAGTCCCCCCAAAAGGATTCTATGGTCTGTTTGTGCTTCCTCTGCTTGTTCACATTACTAGCCAATTACTTCACTTTTGAGCTCTTTGCCTAGTAGAACTCTGCTTCCAGAGAGGAGAGCTTTGTCCCAAATGGCTGAGGTTTTTGCATATGTTGTCAGAGGTCTGAGGAGAGTACCCTCTCTACAGACACCACACTGGTAACCTGGCATTTCTCACCCCTGGAACACTGCCCAAGAAAGCAACCCAGATCCAAGCAGGTCAAAGCAAGAATGATTACCCTCTGAATGGTCACTTGGTCCCCCTATGATCTGTAGGCCAGGAGTTCCTAAAACAGCCATGTGGCAGATGCTGCAGCCACAGCCGCTGTGCCATGCCACCTCTTGCCCTTGGGGCAGGGGCTGGATTGAGCCCTTTCTTTCCAACAAAGTTCCAGACTGACCTTTTACTTTTTTTTTGGCATTTATGGGTTGAAAAGTCTGGAAACCGCCACAGTTGCTAGTGATTCACTCTCCTGAAGTCAGCTACAGCTTCTGCTGCCTCCTTGGGGCCATAACCGTGGAATTCACGTGGGACAGTGCTTGGCTCCCAGTGTGCTGTGATGAACCTTTCCTGTCAGCCTGCTGGGCTGCCTTCAGTGGGAGATTTGTTTCTGTCTGTAGCCTTTTGGGTTCTGTAGCTCTAAAATTTGTTTAGAATCATATTTTATAGGTATTTGAGGTGGTTGTGGGCAGAAGTCATGGAATTTCCTGCTTCTATTCTACCATCTGGGCTCCGCCCCAATAATCTCTTTTTCATTTTTGAATTTTAGAAGTCTTTGGACTTTCGAACAATTTATTGAAAATGCATTGCCAGGTCATATAGTTATTCACAAGAGAGAGGGCAACAAGATAGAGGCAAATGAGTAGATAAAGTGGTGCTATCATTTCCTCAAACTCTCCAATTGCTATTTAGAGTAGACAATTGAAAAGCAACTTTCTAACATAATAAAGATGAATTTTTAATGGCATATAAATCCTAGAGCTGGAAGGGGCCAAGAGACCATCTAGTATAATTCTCTCATCCATAAAGATGAATGAGAGCAGTTCACTTTTATTTAGCATTGGAAAGCTTATAAAGAATTTTGCTTCCAGCAATCCTTTGCATCAAGCACTTTAAATTTAGAAGGTAATGTGGTTCAGAAGTAAGAATTCCAAATTTTGAGTTTCAGTCCTTGTTCTGCCACTATGATCTTTAAAAGTTGCTTATGTACTCTCTGGTCCTCAGTTTCCTTTTTGTGTAAAATAAAGGGATTGAGATAACCTCTAAAATCTCTTCTAGCTTAAGAATGCTGACCACCATTTTACAGTTGAAAAAACCTAGGCTTACAGAGGTTAAACAACTTGTTTAAGGCCACATGACCAATATATACTTATTAAGCACATGCAGTGTAGATTATAGGTCTCAAATTGGAGGGAGCCTTAAAAATTATCTAGCTTAATCCTTTTAATTTACAAATGATGGAACTGAGGTTAAATAGGAAGCAAACATTTTGTGGGTACAAAGACAAAAGTGAGACAGTGCTTGATCTCAAAATCTAAAAATAGACTAGAAAACAGTCTTCATAACTAGAAAATAACAAAGCCAAGATTAGAGTGCTAGCTTCTTGACTCCCAGTTCAGTTTTCATCCTAGGCTATGCTTCTTTTTTTTTTTTTTTAAAGCAATCAGGGTTAAGTAACTTGCTCAAGGTTACATGGCCAGTTATTTCTGGGTGTGGTGATAAGTATCTGAGCCTGGATTTGATCCCCAGGTCATCCCAACACTGGAACCGGTGCTCTTACTCGCTGAGCCACCTGGCTGCCCCTTCAGGCTATGCTTCTTTATGAACATATACAAATATGACTAGAGACATGCATTCAGGGACACATATTAATATTAATAAAAACAAATTTTTAAATAACTTAAATGAATGACAAATGATCCCAACACTAACTTCTACTTAATAATCTATAATCTGAGTTGACACTTAAGAGTGGTAAAGTGTATCTCTTACTTCCAGGATTTTAATCTTGTGGTTGGGATATCTTAAGTGGTCCTGAACACCCAATAAATGTATGGATCTTATAGGTTGTGATAAAACTATTACCTACTAGGGTTTTTCTTACTTCTCTCTTCCTGTACTCCTCAACCCAGATGTTAGTTTTTCTCCAAAAGGTGACAAAACTGGGAATTGATTGACCCTAGAGTGGGGCAAAGATCACACCATGCCTCCTTTGACTCAACTTCTTGCTAGCCTCTGATTGTATTGATATGACTTCCTGGACACCTAAGTGGTTAAAAAAAAGAAAAAAGAAAAGAAAAAAAGGCCCACTCATGTGGGGTCTGTAGCCATCAGACATGTGGATATCTCAAGGAATCACCACATGAGTCACCACCCCTTGGTCTCCTAATCAGATGTATTATAGATATAGAGATGATATAGAAATGTAGTGGAGAGGGGGTTATTATCTACCTGAACTAAGTGGTACTATATCATTGTTTATTCTTTCTGTGTTAGGGTAGGCTAAGCCCACTTTTGTTAACTATTCACTGATATGTAAATGCCTCATTTCACCCTAACTTCTAATTTGAAGTAACAGGGTGATTATATCAGGCCCACTCCTAACACAGGTTTTGTTTAGTCAGTGACTTTAATTGGTTTTTAATTAAACAAGCATGTAGTAAGCACCTATTATGTACTAGGTACTATTAAGGACTAGTGATACAAAGACAAAGAAATGAAACTGTTCTTGACAAATATTGTATTCACCACATAATGCCCCTGCATGATCCTCTCTTCCCTCTTCTACCTCCAACTAAGTACTGTTCCCTCAATGGTGGACTGTGGCATTGTGAATTTTTTAAAAGCTGAAATTGAAATGCTATTGGTTTAGTTTAATGTGTTAAATTTAATAATAAACATACATATGCATAAAAGACTTCTATCACTTCTTTTTTTTCTTTAATTTATTAATTTGTTTGTTTCCTTTTAGTTTACAGGACTCAATTCCACAATTCCTTGAATTTCACATTTTGTCCCCCTCCCTCCCCTGCCCCCCCCATGGCATCTTATAATCAATTATAGGATCTGTAAATACTTTCACATTATACAATGGTCAGCTTATAAGGATGGATTGTACCAGCTGGAATGAAAAATGGTAAAGAGGACATAAAATCAAATAAGAGAATGAAAAAGATCAGGTATTTTGCTTCCACCTGGATATAAATTTAGTTATTTCTAGTTCTTTCTCTGGATGCACGTTTTTCTCTCCATCATGCGTCTTTTGGGATTGGACTTCTATCACTTCTTAAATAACCTGTAGATCTTTTACTCCAGAGACTGCCACCCAATATAGTACAGTTTTAATTGTTCATCAGAAATAAAAAAAAAAAAGAAACCACAACAAACATTAAAAAAAATTCCCATTGCTTTAATCTTTAATACCCAACATAATGCAAGATGGTGGGACCAGAGGTGAAAGAATAGGTGAAAACCTAAACTTTTATCCTACTTCAATCTTATTCCCATTATAATGCAAACATTGCCTATTGGACTACAACAAAAGTCATTTTGAAAATTATAATCTGATTATAAAATGAGGTTGTAAT
The DNA here is from genome assembly GCF_028583685.1 of Petaurus breviceps papuanus. Lineage (NCBI taxonomy): Eukaryota > Metazoa > Chordata > Mammalia > Diprotodontia > Petauridae > Petaurus > Petaurus breviceps. The sequence continues at coordinate 86,274,188 of NW_027185655.1, read as the reverse complement.
ACTCAGATTTCCAGTAATGAATGAAAAAAATATAAATACATTGGAGTCACATGAAGGAAATAAGTAAAGAAAGAACTAATAGGAGAAGTCAGTAAAGGGCAATACATTGGGAAAATAGAAAAATGTAAAAGTAGTTCAATTTGTCTACTGCTTCTGCCCTCGCACCCCCCACTTTTCTCCCTACCACTATTTCTCCCTCTCTATCTAATCACTGAAAATAGAAGCAGTTTGCTGTTGGTGCCTCGGACATCATAGCTGAGAAATAGATTGTCAGTATGAATTGAGGGAAAAAAAACCATCAGTTCACATATGTGTGCATTAGTCCTTCTGCAAATCTCAGGATAGCTATTGGACTATTTAGGTTCAGGCTGCCACTTGGGAAATGAAGAAAGAAAAGAAGAATCAGCAGCTGGTTAAAAAGTACTGGCATTATTACAGGTATTCCTGCTAGCAACCTTACAAGGAGGACAGAAAAAAATTGAATGTAATTGATTTCATGTAAGTGTAGATGTTGAACTGTACAGTGATTTCATTTGTTAAGACTCTTAAGATAATTTTAAACATTAATGCATATATGCAAGTCTTTGGGCTTTCAGAGATTTGGGGCACTTACAAATCAAAGTACTTTCAAATAAAATTTTATCACACCAGAACATTGTATGTACTTTCAGGCTTGGTGGATATGTTGGTTACTTTTCATGTGTTTAGTTTTGAGGAACTGCTTTTTTCTCCCCCTCTTTGCTCATTCTCTTTCCTTTGTTTTGAGAGAAGGTTTTTTGGGCAAGGGATGGAGAAGGTGACATTGATAAAACTTTTAAAAGATACTATCAACTACATTAATGGGAGAATGGGAAATGTATTGAAGATCCTTAGCTGACGTAGGCGTTATGCAGAGACAAAGCATTATTATAGTTAAGTAGAAGACTGCTTATGGGAGTTACTAAGCTTTAAGCTATTCTAGCTGAGGAAGAAATAGAAAACTATTGATTTAGGTGCACATTCCTGAAGCTCACAGGCCATTACTTGGTTGGAGAAGAAGCTACTAATTTGTTTGTTCCTCTTAATGAAAAGGTATGACTCTCTATATTGTTTCTCTCTCTTTTTAAACGTAAGTAAATATACTTTTCTACCATAAAGTAAATATAGCTGTAGAAGAGACTTTTACATTCCAAGACAAATAATCAGTGGATAAAGTTGGTAGAGTCTACATTTCAAAAGTTTGGGTTGTATATAAAATTGAGTTTAATTTTGACTTTAGGTAGGGTGGAGGTGGGTAAAAGAGATATGATTAGATCAGACTGACAATATTTTATAGCAAACAAAACCTTATTTCTAAGGTAATACAATATATAAAAAAAGAACAAAAAATCTATTTGGAAAAAAATAGTTAGTCTAGGCCATATTTAAGGTTACTTCTAGGTATAAAATTCTTTTAGTGGAGGAGATAATGGGAATACCTTCTTATAGAAATCTCTAAAGATTGGTGGTTGTGACTTGTCTCACTTTTTCTATTTCATTTGTATAATAACATCACAAAATTACATCCTCTAGTTTCAGTGGCAGACTGATATACTTCAGCAAAGCTCAGTAGTGGATTAGATAAGGAGATATACAATGAAATATATGATCCTTAAGAGGTTATGGTCTTTTTAGTTTATATTAATTTAGGTTGGGTCTTTAGTACTAGGTCACTTGGAAAATCAGGGAAAATGGTGGTTTGCCAAAGGCAATTAGCTACAGAACAGTTATTAGGCTCTTTTAGATAGGTAGAGAGGGAAATAATTATTCAGCAGCCAAAGCTTTGTAGGTAAGAGGGATTAGGTTCCTTCTAGATCAAAATCTCTCCCTCTCTCTATTCCTTCTCTCTCCCCACCCCATTCATACTTATAAAGGCTAAGACTGATAAGAAGAAACAGTAGGTGGTCAAATGACATCAAGATATTTACTTTTACCTAAAGTAGCTAAACCTCTTGAGATGGTGAAACCTTGGGAATATGTAGAGTTATGAAGATAGGTTCCTTTAGTAAATGTGTGGCCATGGGAAATCATTTAAACTCTCCAAGCTTTAGTTTACTGAGCTGTAAAATGGGGATAGACAGCTATCTGTAAGGTGTAGACAGAAAGATGGCCTTGGAAAGGGGATACCCAAGGTTCATCTGTTTAGTGTTCCAGACAACACTTTGAGATCATGAGTTTTAAAATCAGTGAAGATTTGCATTGGTAGAGGGAGTTTCCTTACTGGGAGTTCCCTATATCAGTGAAATCAAATGTCTGGTCCCAAAAGAAAAGAAAAAAAATGTTAGACTCAAATGAGTCAATATTTAAAGCATTTGTAAATCTTAAAGCAAGGCATAAATCACAGCTATTATTGGTTATCATTAGTACTATTATCTCCATAGTCCAGCAATCCTCAGAATATACGTAGTATCATATACCATGTAGTGCTCATTCGGATGAGGTATCTGCATATATTTCCTGCTTAGAATGTAATGAGAGTATGTACATTTTATTTTAATTTGTCTTTAGAGTTATATTTTTATTTTTAAAAAGACACATATCTATTAAAAACAATGTAATTTGTCTTTTTTTGAAGACTCTTTTACAGTATTTCCTTAGAGAATTCTGTGGTTTAGTTATCAGTTTTATCTGGGCTTTGGGATTACCAAGACAGTGTTATTGCTTAGAGAAGATCTTTGATAGTAATATGTAGGAATTTTGTAGTGTTAGAACCCCAGAAACAGAGAGTCCCAGACTATTAGAGCTGGAAGGAACTTTATGGTACATTTATAGAACTCTCATTCTGTAAGCAGGAAAGCTGAGGTCCAGGGACAATACTATAAGGCAATGAAAACCAAAACTTGGAAAAATTTCAGACACCAAGTCTTGTATTGTTGAGCCGCACAAAAATTTAGGTAATTTAGGTAAGAAGAACTTCTAAATGGGGGTCTAAATGTCCCTAAAAACCTAAGGGTGGTTACGGATCTGAAGTAAACAATACTCATTGAAGAACATGGATTATGGTACCATGAAAAGGTCTTCAGTACAATATATGGTGTCATTGCACTAGATTTCAGCATGTGTAAAGTTTGAGGACTGTTGAAGTAAAGTTCATTGTCTCTTTCTCTTCCTCTTATATAACTCAAGAGCTAATGATTCAGGAAGGTACTAAGCATTTTAGTCTTAGTAATGGCAATTGCATACACTCAACAAAATTGAACCCAGTGTTATTTAGTGCTAGATAACATTCATTAGGGTCAAATATGGATCAAATTTGGCATGGGTGCTTTTGTCTCTTTCCTATATTATTTATCTATGAAGATGAAAGACTGTAACTTTATTGGGATTATTATCACAGGGTGGGGAGTGAAAGGAAACCTTCCTATAATTACAGAGGCCGCATAAGGTAGTGAAAAGAGCAGGGTTTGAGTTGTGCCTCTGCTATTTACTATTTGTATAATCTAGGGCAAGTTAAATCAAATCTTTGGGCCTTAGTTTTCTCATCTGTAAAGGGAGAGGGTTGGATCCCTTTAAAGACATGATCATATAGTTGATTTATAGATGACATTTTATGCTATGTGCATTTTCCCTAGGCTTCCCCCTCTCCCCAATTCTTTGTATATAATACAGCACAGGCTCTTTTCATAGACCTAATTATGTCAGGAGAAGTCCTAGGAAGCCACAGAATGAAGGTGATGGATATGGGCATATTTAGGATTTTAGAAGAGGATAGTTTCTTTACATGGGTGTTTGAATTTAAACTCATGTCACTGTTCCATCAGATTTTGAGTGATAACTGCAGTGTGTGTGGATATCAGTGATTTGTGTATGTCAGGGGGAAAGTAACTATAGTTTCTGTATGTTTGTGGTGATGTGTATGTTTGTGTGATTATGCATATCTGTTGGGAGGTGATGATAGTGTGTCCATGTGTGGTGGTTGACTATAGGTTGTGAGTGTCTGTGTGTGTGTTGTGTGTGTGTGTGTGTGTATGGGTAGGTGACTACAGGATGCTTTCTTTGAAAGTGAAAAATCCAGCGGACTTTTTTCTTCAAAGAGACAAAAGAAGATATAATAGAAAAAAAAATTTGTTATTTGAATGACATCAATTGTGTAACTGGTTATTCTGAATATCCTGAATCCTTTTCCTGCTGCTGCTCAGAACTGTGGCATATTTGCTTGCTAGTATATGTGTGTGTGTGTGTGTGTGTGTGTGTGACAGGAGGGAGCCAGGTGGTAGAAGAAGGCTGTATAAATTCTCTGGCATCTGAATACTTTTCAAAGACCCTATTGTAAATCTGTTTATATTACCTCCTAAAGGTACAATCCATGCTCTATGATGCAGAGAAAAAGCACCTTCATAGGAGAAGACAGAGAATATGAGGTTAAAGAGTCAGAGTTTAACTCTTGTTCAATTCTCATCTTCCTGTCTTGGATGTACAAAAATGGCATAATCATAACAAGTACAAAATCAGTCATGGAGTTCAAATTCAGTTTTAAGAGAGCAGAAATACTTTATGCCCTCTTTCTCTTCAATAAAATAGCTGACATTTCCATGGCTCTTTGAGATCTCTGAAACATTTTATATGAAACAACAATCTTGTGGGATAGGTAGTATCATGTTGGTCTCACTTTATGGATAAAACCTTTATTAAAAACAAGGCCTTATTAATGAGGCTATTCATAGAACCCTAGAATTGAAAGGCACCTTAGAGGTACAGCAACACCATGACTCAGTTTTTCTTGGACATATACTTTTATTTATTTATTTTGGAGGGGTGAAGGTAGGGCAATTAGGGCTAAGTGACTAGTTTTTGTGTTGTGTCTGAGCACAGATTTGAACTCAGGTCCTCCTGATTCCAGGGCCAGTGCTCTATTCACTGTGCCACCTAGACACCCCAGGAAAATATACTTTTAAAGAGGCTTTATGGGAAAATAAATTTTTTTTGGACTGGATCTAGCCCAGTTTTCAGTTTGGAAAACGTGGTCACATTCTTTTTTTTTTTTTTTTAGTTTTTCCTTTTTTTATTTTTCAGAATATGGCTAATACAGGAATGTTTTGCATTTGTATAATGAGTATTGTATTTCTTGCTTTCTTAATGGACAGAGGAAAAGGTAAAATAACAGAGAAAATCTGGAACTGAAAATAAAACGAAAAACAGATTCCCCCCCTCCAAATAAAAATTTAATTTAAAAATCATGAGTATTGTGAAATCATGGCCAATCTTGGTTCCAAGGTGGAAAAAATAAGAATGAATCTCCTTCCCTTCTTTGCAGAGGTGGGGCACAGCGGATATGGAACAGTAGGTATTGTCAGACTTAGTTTTGCTAAAATTTTTTTTACTTTTAAATTTTTTGTTAAAATGAATGGATCTCTGGGAGGGATAAGAGTGGGTAAATGTGAATTAGGAAATGGAGATGAAATAAAAATAAACTATACCAATAAAATTTTTAGGAAGTATTTGGTTTTGTGTTAATAATTAATATTTGTGGTTTTAAAAAATATTAAAAGCATAGTTCAAGATTTGATTTGTAAAATCTGGTTCTTTTCATTTACAACAAACCCATAAAATGGGTCTTCTCCTTAAAAAAAATTCTCAGTACCTTTGGATTCAAGTCAAAAAAGCTGTAATATTTGAATCGGAGTAATAAGGCTTCATTTTCCTTCACATCTTGTTCCATGAGAGATCTTGATGAATCCAGCCATCCTTGATTTATTTTTGCCTTATCAAGAAGAGCTTGTGGTTTGAACATTTTTGCCAAAATTTCTGGAGATGTGATTGGTTGACTGACAGCAAGTATACCAGGATTGCCTTCTGATAAAGCACTATCACCAAACCAAGCTGAAGTTGGTGACAGAGGGCTTCCATCATAAGCATCATAAGTTGGAGTCATTGTCTTACTATAGAGTCCTGGGCTTGAATATATGCTTCCTGATCCAGGCGTGATTAGTGGTCCCTCTAATTCAAGTGCCTTATCTTCAGACTGGTCATCTTGTTTTTTCTCTTTTTTTCTTTGTTGGATCTCTAGGTTTTTTCAAGAGAGACAGTTCTTCAGGATGTCTGATATACTTCCAAAGTTCTCCATTTTTGTTGAAGGCATTATGATTCCTCCAAGCTTTCAAATCTGTAATTTTGGCATTCATTGGGACCCCTTGTTTTGTCATAATTCATCTATCCAAGTGGTTGCCAAACCTTGCTTCTACCTCTATGATATCCTACTAAATCAACCCTTCTATCTATACTCAGCTATCACTTTAGTGACAGGCCCCCATCAACATCCTCCACATTGCTTGGCTAAGTTGTCTTTCTTAATATCTCTGATCTTTCCCACACTAAATAAATTCCAGAGACTTATTACCTCTAGAGTCTAATATAAACTCCTCTTTTTAATTTTTAAAACCTTTCACAACTTGGTTCCACTCTATTTTTCCAACATCACTGGACGAGTCCCCCCACTACACTGTGAGATTCAACCAAACTGGTCTCTCTGTTCTTCACACATGGTATTCCAATTTTCATCTCTGTCTCAGCACTGGCTGTCTCCCATGCTGTGAATGCACTCCTTTTCTACCTCAGCCACAAAGAATCCCTCTCTTCTTTCAAAATATAACTCAAGTATCACCTTCCACATGAAGCCTTTCCTGATCCACCAAATAAGTGTCCCTTTCCTCTCAAACTATTGTGCATTTATTTTTTAATATATTTTTATTTGTTATGTAAATACTTTACACTTATTCTGCATATACTAACATACATCCGTGGTCACATTCTTAAAGATCTATTAGTCTACTGAATCTAACAGCCATGGTTGGCAAGTTGTTAAAGCTTAAGATTGTCCTAAGACTTTTGGGACACCCTGCCTAAGATGGGTAATGTGTAGTTCATATCCTTGAGGAATTTACAATCTATATGGAAAATTAGGCCTTTACACATGAAATTATATAAGGCAATGTGCAAAATAGAGCTAAATATATAAAAAAACATGCTTTTAAATGCCTGTTAATTCCCATAAAATGTTATATTGCAATTGTCTTTCCCCCTACCAACCAGCATTCTCCCCAGAATTTTTTTTTAAGCAATCTGGGTTAAGTAATTTGTTCAAGGTTACACGGCCAGGTGTTTCTGGATGGGTGCTAAGTGTCTGAGCCCGGATTTGATCCCAGGTCATCCCGACTCTGGGGCCGGTGCTCTTACTTGCTGTGCTACCAGGCCGCCCCCTCCCCAGAATTCTTAAAGGTAAGGAAAATACATGTTGACCATTCCAGAATGTGTATGCTTCATTCTGTACTTGCCCACCAATTCTCTTCAAAGAGGATGGAAGCTTAGTTTAGTGATGAGAACTCTGGAATTCATTGGTCATAGGCAGATCTGAGTTTTGGGGTCTTTTGGTGTAGTCTTCCTTCACATCCCACTGGTCATTGTATAAACTTTTGCCTTGATTCTGCTTTCTTCACTCTGCATCAATTCATAGAAATCTTCAATCAGTCAAGAAATATTAAGTACCTACAATGCATCAATAATTGGTACAGAAAGAGTAATAAGTCCCTGCCTGTAAGGAACTTATGGTTTAATAGGGGAGACAACATGCAAACAAATATATACAAAGCAAGCTATATACAGATAAATAGGAAATAAATAGCAGAGGGAAGGCACTGAATTTTTAATATTAATTTTTCCTTATGGCATAGTATAATTCCATTTCATTCTTATAAGACAATTTGTTCAGCCATTTCACAATCAGTGGGCATTCACTTTGTTCCTAGTTTTTTTTTTTTTTTACCACAAAAGAACTGCTATAAATAAATATTTTGGTCTGTCTTAAGAACTCTGATAAACACAATGATCAACCATAATTTCATAATTATCTCTTCACAGAAAGATAATGAACTAATAAATAGAAAGAAACCCACACTTTTGGGCAATAACCAATATAGGAATTTGTTTTCCTTGACTATATTTATTACTGGGTTTTTGTTTTTCTCCTTCTCCTTCCCCCTACCCCTGTTTGTAGTGGGAAGAGTGGGATGGAAAAAAAACAACTTGACAACTGACAAAAAATTAAAATGTATACTCACACAATGCACGTTTATATGTGTACACACATTGATACTGTATACACTATACACATGTGTATATGCACACACATAAAAATGTATACACATGGAATATGTGTATATATGTATGTAGTGTGCATATGTGTGTGTGTGTGTGTATAGGGCCTTTCTCTATGTCTTCAGCCTTTTTAGGGGTGCTGTGGTGGTAAATTAAAAGTAGTAGCATTGCCGTGTCAAAGGGTATGAACAATTTAGTAACTTTTCTAATAACACAGTTCCAAATTATTTTGATTGGTCCTAAACTGCATAATAGAGATAGGTACACTCTAAGGAAATATGATAGGAATATGAGTACAATGAATAGATGTATCAAATTCATCATCAATCAATAAACATTTATTAAACCCTCAAGGAGTTCACAATCTAATGGGATTGTGTTCAAATTAGTGAGAAATGAAATGGGGAGAAAGACCCAGTTTGTCTATTCTGGTCCAGGAGTTGGTTATATGTACAGAAGTTCAATATTCCTTTAGGCTTTCTTTCATCAGCAATATTGATAAAGTGTGATGAACTACATTGTTATAGGGCTTTTCAAACTAGGACATGTATTATTTCAGAGCTAAGGAAGACACTCCTCTACCAACAATGTGACTTACAAATTGACTCAGAGGTAGACCATTAATTTTTGTGTAATGCTGTCTAGATATCTTGTTTACCTTATTAGTGTCAGGTGCCTTTCCAGTACTTCTGTGAAGACTTGTTATTTATTTCTGGACTGGACCTGTGATTTAATTAAATACTGTCCTCTTTCCTCGCCACAAGTATTTACTTAGTTCAATGCATTATAGATGCATTAAATGAATACTAGACAGCATTGTTACCTTTAGATTGGTGTTGGATGCTAGAAAATAATCCACAAATCATGCTGCTAGATGTTTAACAGGGATCATTCAGGACTGATGAAAGAAATAAATCTTTTTGGTTATTATGCAGGACACTCTTCAGTGTTACATTCCAACTTTCTGTTTTCAAGTCTAGATAAATGTTCTTTGCTCTTTAAGAGATATCTTTTTTTTCTTTTTTCACCTTTTGGAGTACAATTGAGGTTAAGTAACTTGCCCAAGGTTACACTGCTAGTGTTTTGTTTTGTTTTTTTGTGTGTGTTAAGTGTCTGAGGCCAGAACCGAACTCCGGTCCTCCTGACTCTGGGGCCCATGCTTTACTCACTGCGCCAGCTAGCCATCCCGTTTCTTTAAGAGATATCTTTACCTTATTCTCACCAATTGATAAGCTCTCTGGTTACTTCTGACCAGTTCTGTTATTGTACCCATTCTCAAAGGGAAACTATGGAATGATGTAGAGTTCAATTGTGACTGCAAAGACTTGTGGAAATGTGAACAGGTACTTCAATGATAATATTACATTGTTTGATCAATGGTTACCATATGTTCATGTGGCCTTTGTTGATTTCTTCATGGATCTGAGTAGGGCATAAAAAATACACATTTACAAGTTATGCCCTTTCATTTAATAAGCTGCCATTACCTACCTCCTATGTTAAGGGTATCGTGGCATAAAACATAAAAACAATCTGTGGCCTTATTTCATAAAATAAAGTCTCCATATTTGCAATAAATATAACAATGTGTTGCTGCCTTTAAAGACAACATCATTTGTCAATTTAGGTGGTAGATAGTCATGGAATTATGGAATTTGAGTTGGAAGGGAGTTCAGAGATTAACTAGTTCAGCTTATACTTGAATAGAAATTCTCTCATGGTAAATAGAATATGGTATCTAGACACAGGAGAAACTGGGTTCAAATACTTTCTTTGGTAGTAGCTATGTTGATGGTTCTCAAATCTACCTATCATGCCCCCAAACTCTGCTGATGCCCAACCTCACATCTCCAGCTGCCTTTAAGACATCTTGAACTGTATGTTAAGTAGATCTCTTAAACTAAACATGTCTAAACAGAACTCGTTATTTTTCCTCTAAACATTGCCTCTCCATACCTACCTCCTCTTAACTTCCCTGTCATTGTACAGTATGTCACTATCCTCCTAGTCTCTGAGGCTTACAGCCTAGGAGTTATCCTGGATTCCTCACTATCTCTCACACCCTACATCCAAGTGTTGCTAAGGCTTGTTGGTTTTACCTTTGTAGCATATTCCTAATTCAAACCCTTTTCTCCTCTGACACTGCTACCACGCTGGTACATGCCCTCACCACCTCAGGCCTCCATTACTGCCATAGCCTGTTGGTGGGGTTTGCCTGACTCAAGTATCCTCTCACTCTAGTATAACATCGATTCAGACACCAAAGTGACTTTCTGAAAGTACGGGTCCAACCATGTCACCCCCCCTAAGCTCTAGTGGTTCCCTTTTGCCTCCAGGATCAATTGTAAAATACTCAGCTTGGCATTCAAAGCCCTTCATAACCTAGACCCTCTTCTACCTTTCCAAGTCTTCTTATACCTTGCTCCTCCAAAGAGTATTTTTCAATCCAGTGACATTGGCCTCCTGGCTGTCCCATGAACAAGACATTCCATCTATAGGCTCCGGGTATTCTCTTTCTCTGTCCCTCATACTTGGAATGCCTTCCCTCCTCTGCTCCAACTACTGACCTCCCTAACTTCCTTTAAGTCCCAACTGAAAATCTTACCTTCTACAGCAGAGGTTCTCAAACTTATTTGACTGACTGCCCCCTTAAAAAAAAAAATTACTCAGCACTCCCCTGGAAACCTACTTTCTTTAACCCTTTACCAGTGTTTTGAAAAATTTGCATCATTAAAAATATATTAAAAATGACATATCTTAAATTTAATAATTTATTGAAAATTTGTATTTTTCCCCCTGCATTGAAATTTTGATGATGCAATATTGCATCATGCAACCGTATAGTATTGTATTGTAAACAAGTCATCACAAGCACATATTACTGCTGATGCATGCTGGACTTCCTGACAATGTGAGCACACTCACCTGCCAACACTTGTTTGTTAAGACCTGTTGGTGGACTTGACCACTGATGGATTATAACTTGCATTTTGTGCATTTATTTGAAAAATAATGTAATGTCTAGGATTTTAACTTTGTTACACACCAGATGAAACATGTATAAATGTTTTTTCAAAATTTTCTTCTCTTCTTTCCTTATGCTTCCACCGCCCCTTTAATTTTATTCAATACCCCTTCCCACCCCCAATTGTACCTGAGGCTACTACCTACCCTCTGGATCATTCCAGCACCCTCCAGGTGGATGGTATTGCCCTATTTGGGAACCTCTGTAGGAAACCTTTCTCAACCCCTCTTAATTCCAGTGCCTTTCCTCTGTTAATTATTTCCCATTTATTCTGTATATAATTTGTAAGTATTTGCTTGCATGCTATCTCCTCCATTAGATTGTAAGCTTCTTGAAGGCAGGGACTGCCTTTTGCCTCCTTTTGTATACCTAGCACTTATCACAATGTTTGGCATGTTTGTTGTTCAGTTGTTTCAGTCATGTCCAATTTTTCATGACCCCATTTGAGGTTTTCTTGGCAAGGATACTGGAGTGGTTTGACGTTTCTTTCTTCAGATCATTTACAGATGAGAAAACTGAGGCAAACAAGGTTAAGTGACTTGCCCAGGGTCACAAGGCTAGTAAGCATGTGAAGCCAGATTTGAACTTAGGAAGATGAGTCTTCCTGACTCCAGAACCAGTGTTCTACCAAACTTTCTACCTGCTACCTGTCTATTGAATGATTGACCATGAGTAGGACACTTCACCTCCCTGATACTCATTTTCCTCCTCTATAAAATATAGATCATCAAGCATTTATTAACAACTTGCTAGATGGCAGGCACTGCACTAAATGCTATATATATACAAAGACTAAAAAAATGAAGTAGCCTCTGCTCTCAAAGAGTTTATATTGTATTAGAAGATAATGCTGAGTATTACATCTACTACATAGAATTATTATGACTATTCAATGAAATAATTTAAATAAATTGCTTTGAAGATCTTAAATCACTTTATAAGTGAAGGCTATTGATGCGATTATTGATATCCTGAAGAAGTATATAGGTGGCTAGAAGTATATAGGTGGTTAGAGAACTGGCCCTGGAGTAGGTAAGGTGTGAAATAAAATTCTGCCTCAGATACTTACATGTGTTACCTAGGGGAAGTCACTTATCCTTTGTCTCTGTTTCCTCATCTGTATAATGGGTATCAGAATAACACATACCGCTCAGAGTTATTGTGAGGATAAACAGATAATATTTATAAACTGTTTTACAAACTTTAAAGTGCTGTATAAATGCTATTATTATTATAATTGGCCACCAATCAATTCAGACTCATGATTTTGCTTTTTAGATGGTCCTTCCTTCTCACTTCCTTCCTTCCTTCCTTCCTTCCTTCCTTCCTTCCTTCCTTCCTTCCTTCCTTCCTTCCTTCCTTCCTTCCTTCCTTCCTTCCTTCCTTCCTTC
>NW_027185655.1:86112112-86261563 GCF_028583685.1 Petaurus breviceps papuanus | reverse complement strand
TCCTTCCTTTCTCCCTCTCCCCTCTCTCTTTTTCTCTCTTTGTTTCTCTCCCTTTCTCCCCCCCCCCCCCCCCCCCCCCCCGCTCTCTCTTTTTCTCTGGTAGACGACTCCCTTTCGATCTCTCAGCCCCCCCTTTCTCCTGTAGTGTAATGAAAGGATCAACTTCTGATTCAGTACAGTCTGTGTGACCCTGGTCTGGCCAAATCACTTCACTTTTATGTACCCTAGGAACTTCTTTAAGACTGTCAATCACAGATCAGTTACTAGTAGAAGGATTTTGCTAAAGGGGTTCCCTGCATGAATGAAATCACTGAATAGTTTTAAAAAATTGAAGGAGGATAGAGATGTTACCATGTTCTTTCTTCTATCATCTTCTATAGTGCACTGCAAAATGAAATAATCTAGATACCTTTTCAATGTAATAATTTAGGTTTTTACCATGTTCTTCCATTCTGTTTTAGCAACTGGACTTGTTTCTCCAAGCTGTGGTGATCTGGAACTATTATCACTTTTTGTGTGAGAGGACCAGGGCCAACATGCCTTGCAAGTTATATGACAAATTTTCAGAACTTCTGTCAGGAAAGTCTTTGCTATACCTCCTCTGGGATCATCACCAGTCATTCTGACCTGTGTTTTGTCACTGGACTCTGATGATTCTGGAGGAGAGAGTGAGATTGATCAGACTTTGCACAGCCGTGCCTTCCTTCAATTCAATTCAATTGCACATCAAGACATCACATGCTGATATCATTGGTCTCCTTCAAGAATGAAGGATGAACAAGTCACACCTCTTGACAGACAAAGCACAGGTAGCTATTAAGACTGTTTCTTCTTGATATATTTCCCTCTTCCCTACCTTCCACCAACCCCCATGCCTACCTGGGTTGTAGTGAATAAATTCCAGGATGACACCACATCTCCCCTGAAAATTATCTTGTAGCTTCAACAAGCTTCTGGTAAACACTGAACTTCAAGTAGAGGGATGGAGCTGGCCACCTTTGCCCTAAATTCCTGCAAAGGTTTCTATTATATATGTGCATGTGTGTGTGTGTGCATTTATATATATTAACTATGTATATATGTGTGTTTATATATAAATATTAATTATAATAATGACTCAAACTTAAGTAATGCTTTAAGGTTTATAGAGTACTTTCAAAAGCTTGTCCTGACAAAGGTTGATACTATATTTCATCTAGAATTCAGTGGGGCCACTGAAGGCCCACGAGTAGTGGATTAGACATAAATGAAGAATCAGGAGAATTCTTTTAAAACCAAAATTACTCTTAAAGGATAGTTATAGATAGCCAACCACCTGGAAAACCCATTTTTTTAGGAGAGGTCTCAGAACCGCACTATTTTCAGTGGTCCCGATAGTGACCTTCTGTGTTGTCTCAAATTTGTGCATAGGAAGCTTTTGTAGAAGTTATGTTTTATATTTTCAGTTCATGAAACATGTAATGTCTTTCTTTAGTCTGAAATTAGAGCAGACACATAAGTTAATCAGGCTTTTTCCTTTTTTTTTCTTTCCAGATTCTGAGGGGAGCATAGTAATGACTATGTGTGTACTGATGGTAATGCTTGACATTTCAATTTATTAAGACCTTGGAATCAAGTCTGTGATTTGGAATTAATTTTACTTTTACAAGAATTCTGCCTATTTAAGTTTCTACTTGGAAATTTGGTCACTGTAGCAATTTTTTTTTCTGTGTGAAATTGAAAGAAGGGGACAGATGTGAGAGATGTAGATAGACATATTATAATATTTGGTAACTGAATATGTGTGGTAAGGAAGAGTAAGGAGTTGAGGAAAATACTGAGGTTACAGATATAGCTTGCTGGAAAATGGTGGTGCCTTCAAAAGAAATAAAAAGGTTGGAAATGGGGAGGAATCAGAAGGGACTCTATTTTGGAAATGTTGAGTTTGAGAAAGGCTTTGTGATAATCAGTTGGAAATTTCCATTAGCCAGTTGAGACTAAAAATGAGGAAAGAACTAGGACTGAATAATATTTGTCCTTGATTAATCTGCATAGAGATGTTAACTGAACCCATGGGAGTTAATTAGGTCTTCAGGAAAGAGACTGTAGAAGCAAAAGAGAAGAGGGCCCAGGATAGAGCCTTGGTGAACACCTGTAGTTAGAGGATGTGACATAGATATAAACCAACAAAGGGGACTGAGGAGTAGAAGGAAAGCCAAGAGAGGCCAATGTCAAAAAAACCCAAGGATGAGAGGATCCAGGAGAGGGTGACCAACTATGTCAAACATATAGGTCAAGAAGGTTGAGCACTGAGAAAAAGAGTATCATATTTGACAACTAAGAAATTACTAAATAACTTTGGAAAGAACAGTACAGTTAAGTAATGATATTGGAAGTCAAATTACCAAGGACTGACTGGTGAATGAGAAGAGAGAAAAAAGAGGCAACAATTATATTTTTTTTCCTAAGAGTTTGGTTGAGATTGTGAGGAGAGCTATGAAATGGTGTCTTGAGCATATGGTAGGGTCTAATGAAGATTTTTAAAGGTAGGCCATTTAATTATTTTTATTATTGTTGCTAATAATATCTTATTCTTGTAGTTTTCAGTAGGGTTCAGGTGTAAATAATCTAGGCACAAGTCATTATCTTGCTATTCTTTAATATTTGACTATCATATAGACAAATAAAAATAACTTTGTTTGGATAAAAGTATTAAGATGTAAAGTTAAGGGGGCAGAGCCAAGATGGCGGAGTAGAAGCATGACCTTCCTGCGGCTCCAGCTTCCACCTTCCCCAATCCATGTAAAAAAGGGGACTCTAAACAAACTTTGGAGCTGCAGAACCCACAAAATGACACAGAGAAGCTAACCTCCAGCTGAGGACAGCCCGGCAGGCCGGCAGGAATCGGCCAGCACAGCGCTCTGGGAGCCAAGCCCAGACTCATGCAGAGGCTTTAGCCCCAGGGCGGGCCTGACCAGCCGCCAGCCAGAGGGACTCCAGATCAGCAGCAGCTGTGGCCGTTTCCAGATTTTCAATACATAGATGCGAAGGACAAGGTGAGAGGCCAGTGCAGTCTGGACATTGGGACCAGTAAGTGGGAGTGCGTGGCTTTTACCCCCAGGGCGAGAAACCGCTGAGACACTGGCACAGCCAGCCAGTGCTACGTGGAGGCTTCCGCTCCTGGCCTGCAGAGTGTAGGGGGACCAAGCACCAGTCTGAGTGGTAATTGCTCTTGCTTTAACCTGCTTGGATCTGGATTGCAGTCTAGGGTGGAGGTCCTGGGGTGTGTGTGTCCAGCTTGCCAGAGCGTGTGGAGACTTCAGAGAGGGCACCCATCTAATACCTCCGGCAGCTGAGAAAACCCCAGCATTTGGGATGAAAACTGTGGCAAAAAGCCCAAAAGTCAAATAACTGAGTGGCAAAATGAGCAGGCAAAGGAAACAAAGCAGACAGAAGATTCCAACACTCCTATTTTGGGGACAAGAAGGAGCAAGGCATGGAACAGGAGGAAAACAGTGAAGTCAGAACTCCTGCACCAAAAGCTTCAAAGGAAAATACAGAAAATACAAAGGAAAATACAAGCTGGTTACAGGCCATAGAGGACCTTAAGAAGCAGATAAGAGAAGTGGAGGAAAAATTGGGAAGAGAAATGAGAACAATGCAAGAAAATTATGAAATGAGAGTCAACAGCCTGACTGAAGAAAATAATACCTTAAAAAACAGACTGACTCAAATGGCAAAGGAGGCTCAAAAAGGCAATGAGGAGAAGAATGCCTTAAAAAGTCGAATTTGCCAGATGGAAAAAGAATCTCAAAAGCTCAATGAGGAGAATCATTGCTTCAGAATTAGATTGGAGCAAATGGAAACTAATGACTTTTTGAGAAATCAAGATGCTGTTAAACAGATCCAAACAAATGAAAGAATAGAAGGCAATGTGAAATATCTCATGGGAAAAACCACTGACCTGGAAAATAGATCCAGGAGAGATAACTTAAAAATTATTGTACTACCTGAAAGCCATGACCAAAGTAAGAACCCAGAAAGCATCCTCCAGGAAGTTCTCAAAGAAAACTGCCCTGATGTTTTAGTACCAGAGGGCAAAATAGAGGTTGAAAGAATCCACCGATCACCTCCTGAAAAATATCCCAAAAAGAAAACTCCTAGGAATATTATAGCCAGGTTCCAGAATTCCCAGATTAAGGAGAGGATATTACAAGCAGCCAGGAAGAAACAGTTTGAATATTGTGGAAACACAATCAGAATAACCCAGGATCTGGCAGCTTCTACACTGAGGGATCGAAGGGCTTGGAATGTGATATTCTGGAGGTCAAGGGAGCTGGGACTAAAACCAAGAGTCACCTACCCAGCAAAACTGAGTATCATGTTTCAGGGGAAAATATGGTCATTCAGTGGAATAGAGGACTTTCAAGCATTCTTGCTGAAAAAACCAGAGTTGAATAGAAAATTTGACATTCAGATACAAGAAGCAAGAGAAGCATGAGAAAATAAACAGGGAAAAGAAATCATAAGGAACTTATCAAAGTTGAACTATTCCTACATGGAAAAACAATAATTGTAATTTATGAAACTTTTCTCAGTAGTTGAAGGGATTAGAAATACATATATTTGTCTATATATGAGGGTATGTGGGCATATGAATACATATGTGAATGTGTGTATATATGTTTACAGGTATACATAGATAGAGGGCACAGGACCAATTTAACAGGAAGGGATGATACTTAAAAGGTGAAATTAAGAGGTGAGAGAGGAATATAATGAGAGGAGATGGCGAGAGACAGATTGGGGCAAACTATCTCATACAGAAGAGGCAAGGGAAAATGGTTACAATGGAGGGGAAGAATAGGAAGGCAAAAGGGAATGGGTCAACCTTATTCCCATTCAATCTGGCTTGAGGAGGGAGTGAAATACACACTAAATAGGGGATCTCACCCTCCAGGAGAATAGAGGGGGAAGGGGATGAGAGGGGGGATGATGGAAGGGAGGGCAGGCTGGGGGGGAGGGAAGTTGGAAGCACCCACTTTTGAAAAGGGACAGGATCAAAGTAGAGAATAGAAGAAGTGGGAGTTGGGATAGGAGGGAGGGAAATATAGTCAGTCTTTTACAATATATCTACTACATTATTGTTTTGCATTAGCCGCACATGTACAACCTATGATGAACTGCTTGTCTTCCCAGTGGGGGTGAGTGGCAGGGGGGGAAGGGAATTAATCTGGAATTGAAAGTTTTAAAATCAAATATTCAAATATATATATATATATGTATATATATGTGTGTGTGTATGTATATATATACATATATATATATATATATATACTAATATTTATACCATCTTACGTGTAATTAAGAAATAAGATATACAGGCACTGAGGCATAGAGATCCACTGGAAAAATCGAAATGGGTATGGGAGAAAATATGGGAGAGAATCGATTGGAGGTGGGGATATCCTGTGGGACTGCTGATTTGGGGGGATGGGTTGGGGAAAAATGGGGAAAAAATTTGTAACTCGAAATCTGGCGGAAACGAATGATGTAAATCAGAAGTTAATAAAGCATTTAAAAAAATGTAAAGTTAACTGCTCTGTTATCACTGAAGGGATACTCAGTACAGGACCATTAATGGACAGGATGATGGAGATCATATATATCATATGCTTCTCTCATGTGATGTTGATTTCACCCAGGTTTCTCTATTTACATTTTTCCCTCCCTTGTAACTTAGAGATGATGCACCATTGCATCTATTTAAAATATTTTTCTTAAGTTTTAATTGCTTAGTTTTTAATGTACCAGTTCAGCTTATTGGTTGAGTTCTCTAGTATATTTTGAGGTCTGTATTTATGGGATTGGGATTTGTTGATTGTCAGGCCATGAAACACAGAGAATTTCTTTGGTAGAAGTCTAACCACCTGGTTGTGTCTTACTAGGTGTAATGTAAATTCTAAACATTGACAGCCTGCAGTGATGCATTATATTGTCTCCACTGATCTTGTATAACCTATGTCAGTCACTAAGCTAAACAATAAGTTCCTCTGCTATGGACTCAGGGCATGCAGGTGGGCTGTATTCACACCTTAGGATCCTGGTCTTCAAAGACAGTTTTCAGGCTCTTTTTTCTTGTCGCTCACTGCTTTATACAGTGACCCCAGAGTGTCAAGGGAAAATGACTTAAATCTAGGGTTCTGTCTTATGTCTAGATACTTCCCAAAGTATGTAGAAAGGGACTTGGTTTACAACACAATCACATACACATATACACATACACACACACCCTTCTATATAGAAAATGGATATAAATACATTACATATTATGTATAATGTGTGATAATTATATACATTATTTGTTATTTTAATATCAATGTAATTAATAATATTATCAATATTATATTAATATATAATATAAGATATAGGATAACTATTTCTTTTTTCTGCACAAAAGAAATGCTTAACCTACCAAGGGCCCACCAATGTGTTGACACAAAACTTAAACAAGCATCACCAATAATGTAACTACTTTTATATTCTTCAAGGAGGTTGATATTTAAAACATCAAGACATGATGCAATGTGTGACATAACTGAAGAGATATCTCACGTATTTCACCTCAGCTCTGCTCAGTCCAAATTATTTCCTCCACGTCCATGCCTTCTGGAAAGTCAGGTCAATGCCTGGACTCATTTTTCCATTGTAGATCAAGAAGTGCCACAGTGCATCTTTTGATAACTATCTTTTGACAACTTTTGATAACCAACATAATTGGTTTCTTTTCTAATTCTGTGTATTTCATATTGACATTATTCTGGGACGGGATGCATAGACTTTACTAGCTGGTCAAAGGGATTCAAAATGCAAAACAGGTTAAGACCTTCCTCTTCAGTGTGTTGGCCCCTAAAGAGTTATCCCCACACAGGGACTATGGACTTCAACTTCTGCTACATTATTGTTATTATTAGTATTATTACCATACAGTGGAGGATAGTGCTGGGTATGATGTTAAAGCTATGATAGAAGTGAGGATAGGTCCTTTCTCTTTTGGGTATAGATTCACTCACACTTTGTAAAATATCTTTTCAAGTTTTGCTTATTTTATCCAGATGTTTGTAAGTTGTGTGTTTGCATCCTGGAAAGTGCCTATAACATGTGAGCATTTTTAACTTGGTCAAGGGCGTACTGCAAAATCTCAAAGAATTGCTAAGCTAAAACCTTTATTTTTTCCTCCTAGAGATCTGTAGGTGCCACATGGGAATTCAATCTTGTAAAGATGTTCTGTGACAGCTGGTGAGCAGAAGTAACCCCTACAGAGCAAGTTGAAATGGAATAATTTTCAAAAGAAATGTCTCAAGACGTCGAAGCGCAATTGCAGAACGATTTTGAAGTCCTGTGGACAGTTGGGAAACAACAGAAGCAGGCAGTCCAATTTGGCACTCAGTAGAACAAAGGTGACTTTTATTTTTATTTTTTGGGTGGGAATAGAACACAAAATCTTAAGGAACTAAGGCAAAAGGGTAATACCATAAATATGAGCAGCTCTGAAAAATAGGCTTCATAGAGGAACAGTCTTTAACATGTTTCAATGTAAAACATTGGTTGCTCATGCTTTCATATTTCACCCACAACCATGGATGACATCATTGGGAATATAATTTTCTTTCTTTAAAAAAATAAACATTTATTCTTAAATATTTTTTTTGACATCTTAGGTTTTTATAACACCATCCTTTCTAGATAGCACCCTCTTCTCAATGAATCCTTTCTTGGGGGTTAAATACAGTAGGTCAATTCTTAGTTTGATTAGGAGTGACAGTAAATCATTTAGTATCTCTGTTCCTCAGCATCATCAGAGGAAATGATTTTAGAGCTACTCTTTTCTGTTTTAAATTTAAGTTCTTTTGATTCCTTTTGTTTTTTATGTCACAGTCATTTCCAGACATTTTGGTGCAATGTATGGCAGTATATTAAATATTCTGCATCATGGTCTTCCCCCTCTCCAAGGAAAGGAAAGGAGGAGAGTACATTGGAAATCTGTTTTTTTAAATTGTAAATGAGGGTTGAAAAATTCTAGTTGCTCATTGTTGACATTGGTGTTATTACATATTGCACCCACTGATAAAACAGATATCTACAAAAAGGTACCTCCTGCCTTCTGGATATGTAGTTACTATTTATGTGTCTCTGTTGGTTGTGATTCAACTATGTCCTTTCTATTGGTTATTTTCCATCTTCTTTTATTTGGTGTTAGGTCCTAGATCTCAGGGCTTCAGTCATAAGACTAATAAATCTTATCCTTTCAGATTGTTGTTTGTTTGATAGAAAGCACAAATAATGTGTTTATCACCATTAATCCTTGGATCCTTCTTTTTGTAATCACCTCCCCAAAGCCTTATCATGACATAGAGGTGATCCTCTTAAAAAAGGCTGTTCTCTATTAGGTTCCATAAAGGTGTCAAAGACAAGCTGAAAGATGAATGATGTGTTTTCTGTCTCCAGGTAAGTTTGCTAAATACAGTGGCAGATCACCAAGAGGATGTGTCTATGAGTTGATGAATTTTTCAGCTACAGTAATTATTAAAGTTAGTCAGATAGGTTAGAGGGACTGTAAATTGGGTGGGGAAAGGGTACCCACACTGATGAAATCAGTCACACGTTATATATTTAAGTAAGCAATCTGTGCATTAAATGAATAGTAGAACACATAAGTTTACAGATAAAACATCAAAATGTAGAGCTCAAATTTGAAGAAAAATTAGAAATTTCCACTGACAATAAGAGAGGCAGCATAGTGTGGTTGGTATAGGCTTTACCTTGGAGTCAGAAAGACCTCAATTCTAGTCCTGTTCCTGATGCATACTGGTAGTGCAACAGTGGGCTAGTTAGATAGCCTCTAATTGCCTCAGTGCTCCATTTTTATCTATTTCTCCTTTAATTTTCAGAATTTCCTTTTTTTTTTTTTAAAAGCAATCGGGGTTAAGTAACTTGCTCAAGGTTACATGGCCAGTTATTTCTGGGTGTGGTGCTAAGTATCTGAGCCCGGATTTGATCCCCAGGTCATCCCAACACTGGAGCTGGTGCTCTTACTTGCTGTGCTACCTGGCCACCCCCAGAATTTCCTCTTTTGTGCTTATTTTAATCATAATTATTTGCTGATTCTCTAATTTTAAAAACTGCATATTCAATTCATTCATCCTCTTTTCCTATTTTTTAAAAGAAGTATGTTCTCAGGGATAGAACTTTTGCTCTAAGGAATGCTTTAGATGCTTCTTAGAAATGTTGGTGTTTTGTCTCATCATCATAATATACATAAGCACCTAATTCCCTTTCATACAGTTGATAATTTTTCTTGTGATATGTTCTTTGATTCACTCATTATCTAAGAGTTTATTATTGTTTTCTTTTAGTGTTGTATTTTTTGCTTGTGTTTCCTTTATTACTTACTCTTTTCACTATGTAAAGGATGTTTAATATTCTTACTCTATTACATTTGTTTATAATCTCTTGGTGCCCAGAGAACTTTGTAAGAGTGAGTTTCAGATGTATTGTGGATCTGTAGAGAAAGTTTCCATATCAGTAATGTTATACTGAGGAAGTCACAGATCAGGACACCACTCTGATTCCCCCTAGTAAAACAAACACAAAGATCTTTGTGAGTTCAGGACTAAAACTGTCAAGAAGCCATTCTCGCTGTCTCCCAATAATTCCTCCTATTATTTAAATAATGTATTCCTAAAAAACAACATAAAATGGAAAAAAAAAACCCAAACCCAAAAAGCAAACCACATGCTTCATAGTGATATAAAAAGTACACTGGTAAGTCAGAAAGATGCCTCTGGGTCAGGATTCCACCTCTGACTATTTGTGTGACTTTGCATAACTCATTTTTTTGGTAACTCATTTTTACCTCTCTGAGTCTCAATCTGTAACATCTAAATCACAAGGTGGTTAGAAGGCACAAATAAAATAATCGGTGCTTTGTAAACTTCAAAGCTTATTATCTAAGACTTTTGGGCACCCTGTATAAGTATTAGCTGTTGCTATTATTATTGTTATCCCACCTTTCAAGGCTCTACTATTTTATCCCACTGTACTCAAGTTGTCATGCTTTCAAAGAAGCAATATAACCATCCTTCATTACCACCTAAACCAATTAGTGTGAAGCAAAGCTCTGTTATTGTTTGAAACATTCCTTTAGACATCACAAATCACTATTTAACTGCCCCCAACCAATCCACAAGTTAAGCTTATATTGAACGCAACAGATGACTCAAAACAGCAAGATCACTGTTGAAAGATTTAGAACTCTGCCAGATGTGCATTCCAAGACCTTTTACCTCTTCTATTAAGAGACAGTAAAACAATGATAGGTTTATCTAACCACTTCCCCTGATCATTACCTAACAGAGACAAGCTCACAGTGATAAGAAGGCCCCTTACTAACTTATCTTAACTGAGGGGGGAGGGGGAAGGGAGGAGAACCACTAAAGCCAACTCCCAAACCTCACATCTGCCATTCTTGGTAGTTATGCTAGAAGAAGAAGGAAAGAACACACCTTTTCTTTATGTTCATGCACACAGCTGTCTTTAAAGGCTCTGGTTAATTATAGGCTATGCTTCTTCAAATATACCCCCAATTGAAGAGGTCACATAGTGTTAACCTTGTTTCCTAATTAGGGTCAATTTATCCATGGAAGGGGAGGGCTCAGAGACAGAGACAGAGACAGACAGACAGAGACACAGACACAGAGAGAGACAGACACAGAGAAAGAAATGGAAAGACAGAGACAGAGAGATGCGCATGCACACATACACACAAGCACAGGTAGATGACACAGAAAGAGATACAGAGAGATTTTTTGGAAAAGATTAGTCTCAGTTAAATTTTAAAAAGTCGACTAGCTCCATTATCCCCATTTTTAAAATTCAGGAAATCAGGCTGTTAGACTTTTCCCCTGGGAGCTTTCATTTTGTTAGCACTTACAATTCAGACTAACATTAAAAAGTGCAAGGTTTTTGCAGGTATATAACAAGATGGAAAAACTGACTCTAGGTTCCCACTTTAATTTTATCTCAAGGGATATTCTCTGACTCTAAGGATAGAACCAGTATGATTGCTTTGAATTTAGCAGTTTATTTCACATCTGCTATAGAACGCTATCTTAGAAATAGTTTACGGTTACTAGTAATTTCAGCATTGAATGAGGTATATTTTGGGGCTGGTATTCAAGCAGGTCCTGGGCTATTGACTAATGCAGTTGCTGACAGGTCAATTGCCACCAGACTGAGTGATGATAGTGATACCCTGCTGAATGTTGTAATAGATTCTCTCTCCAATTCTAAATAGTCAGGAGCCTGGAATCAGGGGCCCTCCTCCCCATCCCCTTCCCCCTTCCCTTTGAATATGTCTTTTTAACTTTATTGCACTATCTCTCCTTAAACAGAAATTATTCTAAACAGACCATTTAATATGTAGAAAATTATATTTTTTATTACATATTCAAAGAAAAATCAACTCTTGGTTTACCTGGGAAGGCAACATGATATGGTAGAAAAGCCATTGTCTCTGGTGTCAGAGGACCTGGGTTCAAATATCACCTTTGACTTTCCCTTTTCATTACCTCAGTCAGATTACTTAGTTTCTCTGGGCCTCAGTTTCCTCATATGTAAGATGAAAGGGTTGGACTAGATGGCCTCTATGGGCTCTTTCTGCTCTAGATCGTATTCATGACCCAACCCAATCTGTATTGGATAGACATTTTCCCAAATGTTGAAACCCTGGACACTTGTGATAGAGTGATGACTCTATGAAGAATTTATAAACTCTTCAGCCACCTAAAGTCACATAGATAATAAAACATGAGAGTTAGAATTTCAATCCAAGTCCTCTGAATCCAGGGCTAGTATTCTTTCCTCTATACCATGCTTAACATAAGAATAGGTTAGGGATCAGATCTTTGATCTCATTGATATAGGCAACTCCTAGGTGAGCAAATTAGCACCAGCTTTAGTGTTATACTCAAATGGGGCCATTAAACTATAACTGAAGTTACCTGCAGCAACCATATTGACTTAGTTTAAAAAAATGCAATTGCCCATTTTTATTGTATTTTTATTTATTTTGTTAATTATTTCCCAATTTTATATAAATATATATTTTTAAGCAATTGGGGTTAAGTAACTTGCTCAAGGTTACACAGCCAGTTTTTTTGTGTGGGTGCCAAGTATCTGAGGCCGGAACTGATCCTGGGTCTCCCGAGGCCAGGACCTGCGCTCTTACTCACTGTGCCACCTGGCCACCCCTCCAATTATATTTTTATCTGAAAGACTTGGGAGGTTGTGGGCCTAAAGGTCTAAGAGTGAAGTGAACTTCCAATGGTCACACAGTCACACATCTAAGAAGCAGAACTTGAATCCAAAATCTTCCTGGTTTCAGGGTCAGACTCCAGTGATGAAAGAGTAAGGGTGAAAAGTAGCTGGAGGCTATCTGGAGATAAGACTATGCAGGGTTTGGGAGGATCAAGGGTGGGAACTAGCTGGACAAAGGAGGGCTAGACTAGAAACAGAGGTTTGGGCCCAGCCACTATGAAAGGCTTATGACCTCAGGCAAATGCCTCATCACATGGGAAGATTCAATCAGAGTTCTAGGGGGTTCCTAGAGCCTGTATCTCATCAAGGAGATCTGGAAAATAGGAGAAAAAATTTTTGGTTCTTCCTTCATACCAAGGAAGAAGTCTGAATTTTTTTTTTTATGGGATGTGTACAGTACTTAATGTAAAATTTGGGTTAAGGTTTTGGTAATAGACTCTGCGTTGTCCACTGGCCTTTGGTGTGTCATCTGTGGCTTCCGCAAAACCTCCCCCCCCCCCCAAATTCCTATTTAATTTCTTATGCCAATGATTCGAGACATATTGAAGATATGGGGAAAGTTGCAATGTGGAAGGGATAACTGTAATTCATTTAACTAATAAAAACTTTCTGGGTGATTTCAGTCCAACAAACCATCAAAACACTGGTAAGTCACTTCTATGTGGGTGGGTGAGGATCTAAAGATATCAAAGACACTCAGTGCCCTCAAGTAGTTATTTATTATTTATGGAAGAGGCTTAATCCTTTAAAAGAGCTTAATCCACAAGAAAAATAATGTCAGTCTATCCACTATGTCAGATTTCCTCATAAAAAATAGAAACAAACAAATACAAAAATGCTCTGGTTAAAGCATTAGTCTTTCTGTTAAATTTCAGGGTGTTTTTATCATGCAGAATAAGAAATAGCACACCACCTCTACAAGAGACTAAAGATTGATTTGGGTTTGTGCTTTCATTGGGGAGGGGAATCTGATTAGGAAATTCATTCCAGTGTAGCAAATGGCCAAGTGCTTTGCAATTTTTTGTTTGAGATAGTTGCCTGATGCATCAGGAGAGTTAGACTAGTCTCTGGTCACATATCCAGTGTGTCTAAGGCTAGACTTGAACTATGTCTTTCTGACTCCAAGGCCAGTCATCTGTCTTTTATGCTTCAGAACATACTCAAACAGAGAAAGCTGAAAGTTTGGGGGTGGGTGGGGAGAGAGGTATGGTGATGGTTGAAGACATTGAGCATGTAGTTATTCTTTAAACTATATTTATTTATTTTTTAACATAGATGATGAGGTATGGGCTCTGGAAGCCCCCTCTAGCTCTCCTTGAGTCCTTGAGGTACAGGCTCTGGGAACCTCCCTTGGACTCTAGATTAAATTGTCACATTTGATGAGGCATAAGTCTTACATTGTGGCTGGGCCCAGACCACTAGCCTAGTTACTAACTGCTAACTACTAGCCTAGTTACTAGCCTAGCCCTCCATTGTTCCTCTACTTCCCACCCTTGAGCCTATCAAAATAACTGGCCTTAGCCCACCATTGTCTGTAGCCTCCAGCTATCTCCCACCCTTAATCACTAATTGATCTCATTAACTCCTCCTGAAGACCCTCTCCAAACTCCTCCTCTAGACCACCCCTAGATTCCTCCCACAACCTTCTGTATATAAGACCCCATCTCACAATATGTGGTGTGAGAGTGCCATAGAATGACCTAGCACAGACTTACTCTGTGTCTATTGCAAGCGAACTTTTAATAAATTTTACTTTGAATTTCTCTTTCCTTCTCTTCCTGCTGCTTTAGGATGCATTCTAATCATGGAATCTAACATACAAACTTGTTTTAACTGAATAGTTAGCCTTTTCTCATGGTCTAGAAACAAAAGACTTCATATAATATTCTATATTATGGACCAACTACCATCTGAGTTTCATGTCTGTAGGTCCTTTCAGACCCAGGCAGTCCCAAGCTCATCTAAAGGCCTACCTCAAACCCAGGTAGGTGGTCCCAGGTACCATTCAGGCCACCATGTCAGCTCCTATCAGGAGCTAGCAATCATCTCCCATCTACTTTTTTTCTTATGGCTTAAGCATCCTTCATCTAATTTCATCTTTTTTTTTTTTAAGTTTTAGAAAAGATACTCTTTTCTTTTTTTACATCTTTGCCACTTTATTTAATTTTTTTTCTTAAGTTAACAAATACTGAAAACAGGTTTTCCATGTACAAATTAGAAAAGAAAATAGGATTATATGAGATACCATGAATTTTGCTATATAGTTTGCTTTTAAAAATGTATCTAATAAATTCAGCATGTTATTTTCAGATGTCCCATTTCTTTGTATTTTCTTCTGAACTTTCTTATTTTTTTTTGTTCACCTAGAAAAATGCTTCAGTGATCTTATTTTCTTTTTGCAATACTATTGGCTTCCCTCTCATCCATCCAATTATAATTTTTAAAAAAATCCTTGTAATAAAGTCAAGGAAAACAAAGCTACATAGTTACCATACATTGTCATTTTTCTTTTTTGCCTTTTTTGGAGGGCAATTTGGGGTTAAGTGACTAGCCCAAGGTCACACAGCTAGTTTTTTTTGTGTGAAGTGTCTGAGGCCGGATTTGAACTCAGGTCCCCCTGACTCCAGGGCTGGTGCTCTATTCACTGTGCCACCTAGCTGCCCCCATTGTCATTTTTTAATGAAGTAATCCATTACCCCTTTGAACCTGACCTTGTTACATATAAATATAGTCAAAGAAGAAAATTAAATGTATTGATTATGTCTGAAAATAGATGACTTATTCTCTACCTGTAATATAGGACCTCTTAGCTTAGAGGCAGAAATGATGTTTTTTGATCAGTCTTCTGAAGTTCTGATTGGATACTGCATGAATCAGTTTGAAAATTTTTTATATCATTTTCCTTTATATAATTATGGTCATCATGTAAATTGTTCTCCTGGTTTTGTATATTTCACTTTGCATCAGTTTATATATCTTATTAAGTTTCTCCGAATTTGTCTTAGTCTATTTCTTGAGGCAGAAGTGTCACACTCCTCTCTTATGGCTCCAATTCCCTTGCAAAATTCCTGAGAGCAGCCTGAACCAGATTGAAATGTAAATTGGGAAATGTTTTTCAAAATAAATAAACATATAACACAATGTTAATTTTTGGTTTTCTAAATTAATATGGTTGCAAGTATCTATTTCTGTTTGAGTTTGATACCACTGTCTTAAGACACCATAATATTTTATTATATTCATACATCACAATTTGTCTACTCATTCCTCAATCTATTGGACACTTTCTTTTGTTTTTAGCTCTCTGTTACCACAAAAAGTCTGCTATAAATATTTTGTACATATGAGAATTTTACCTTTGTCTTTGACTATCCTGGCTTAATGGATCTTTGTCAGTCTGATCAAGCCAATGGACCCCTTCACCAAAGCCTAGAAAACACAACTGAGAGACTTTTCCTGAATAATTCTGCATGTTTTCTTGGAATAGTTGAAATCATTTATAGTCCCACCAACAGTGTAGTAATGTCCTTGTATTCTGATAGCCCTTCTAATATTTGCTGTTTTCATATTTTGTCTTTTTTCCTAATAAGCTGGGTGTGAGCTTGTTTTAATTTACTTTTCTCTTAACATTGATTATATGGAACGTTCTTTCCTATAGCTCTTGATAACTTGACTTTCATCTTTTGAAAACTTCCTGTTCATCCTTTTTATGATCTTACCTATAGGGGCCTGCCAGATTTTTCACTCACAGCCTCCCACAGGGTCCAAATCTAGTTTGCTGGATGACTTGGGAGTCCAGATCAGATTTCTATGCCACTGATTTTGTCATGGCTATTTTGTCACTGCCTAATGATGGAGTGATGAGACCTGGATTCCTAAAAGGAAAAGACCATGTCTTTGAAAGTAACCTAGTCATTGAATTTTCCCTTACATATCAGCAACTCAGATTGTTGGTGCCTCCAACCAAGGCAACTGGCCCACCCCAAACCACCTAGATCACCTAATTAGCCTACTTGATGCCCTTTCACTGTTGTATCTGGCCCACCCAAGACTACCTACCACTCCTCAATGCCATTCAGGTCTTTTCACTGTTTCTTTTTTGTATATAATTATCAATCTCACCCCCATCACATTGCATATTCACTCTGTAATTGACTTTACAATAAACCTTGTGACTTTAACTGCACTCACTCCTGGACTCATTTTCAGTACTCCAACACTTCCTTCTCCTCACCTCCTTTGACAATTTGGGTCATCTACTTGACTTTCTGTGAGCTTTGTGAAGTGCCAATTGTTAAGTGGTAAATGTGTTTGTAGTTTTGTCATCTTTTGGGAAAAAATGCATTATTAAACTTAAAAAAAATATTTAGTTTGTAGAAAAGTAAAGAAGGGTTGGAAAAGCCACAGATAAGGAAAGGCTACAACCTCAACTTTGAAACAAGAGTGAACTGACATATCCAGGAAGGTTGAAGATTGCTCTCTTCTTTCAGTGGTGGTCCCTATAGGAAGGATGAAAACTTGAGGGGTAGCTACCCCATGGGCCAGACAATCTACTGACCTGTTTATCCCTGTTCACAGCAAAAGTTCTACCTCAAGTTTTCTTTCCTTTTCTTTTGCATAATTTCTCCAGTTTTGAAGGAAGCAGAAAGATACATTGCTTGGTAAATATTGCACCATCACTTTGGGGTGTTCGAACAATAATAATCTTGATGTTCATATACCCTTGTCTTCCTTTTAGGTATCATTGCTCCTATCACATCCTCTTGTTTGTAGAAGTCTCACCTAATGGATAGTGAGTTGGGAAACCTGCATTCAGTGTCTGCTTCTGATACCTATTATCTATGTGACCCTTAGCAAGTTAATGCCTTAGTGTCCCAGGCAAATGCCTAAAATGATAAATTACAGATGAGTTGCTGACCTTTATTGGTAGAAGGAGTTTCTGCATTGGAAAGTTCCTTACTTGTATGGAAACATAAGTGTAGACCTGGGGTCTGTGGACCCTCAAAGGGTCATGAATAGGTTTCAGATCTGTGAATTCCAAGAGGCAGAAGTGAGGGAATGCTCAGGGAAAAGATGAATGGGGGAAAAATTAGTTGGATATATGGAATGAATTTTAAGTAGCCCAGTATGGTAGGATTAAAGAGTGTGTATAGGGGAGTAATGGGAAAGACGGCTGAAGAGGTAGGAAGAGGCTCTGTTGTGAAGAGATTTTCTATGACAAAGACAGTTTGGGTCCTGTGTTGGTGGACATTAATTAATTCATGTATCTTTGGCATGTAATTGAGGCAACTGAGGGAATTGGAAGGAACTCTGTATTGGAACAAAGTGAATTGGCCTTGAATGGTAGCTCTGCTTCCTATTCCCAGTATGACCCCCTGGTCACTATATGGGCCTTAAATTTTTTATCTGGCAAATGAGGAGATTACATTAGATCAGGTGTTCTTAACCTTTTCTTTATCAAGGACCCCTCTGACAGTCAGGTGGTGCCTGTTGACTCCTTAGAATAGTGCCTTAAATTGCATACAATAAAATGCATAAGTTTACAAAAGAAACCAATTATTTTGAAATCCAGTCATCAAAGTAAGAAAAAAATATTCGTGGACTCTAGGCAGATAATCTCTATAGTTCCTGTTAGCCCATGATCCAATAAGTATTCCCAGGCAATTAGATAAATAAATAAATTTAAAAAATTATTTTCCCCACCCATTTGATTAATTTCTGTTTTCAACCCTTTAGGTAAGAATTATCCCACTTAGATGGATGAACTAAAGAGTAGCATCCAGTCATAATCCTTATAAGCAGAAGGGTTTTTATTAGGAAGAGTGACCTCAGATTCCTTTCTTTGTCCTTTCTTCCTAGTCAGACCAAAAGGAAAATAAAGCACTTCAGACTTTAATCAGTGAGCTGATATTTGGAAAAATAACAAACAGTGGATTCCTTCCTTGCCCATTGTGAAGCAAAGTAAGATGTTTGCCTGTTAGGAATACTATACCTTTGAGACTCTCCTCTTCCTCCTCTTCTATCTTCCTTTCTTTTTTCCTTAATGGAATCCTTGTCTTATCTGAGCAAACGTTGTTCTTTGTTTGAATCCCATCCTTTGGGTGGACATGAAGGGAGCCCCTTAACCTCATCATGAGCACTGACAGCTAGAGGAAAAATTCTAATCCATTGTATGTTTCCAGGTCTTGTCTCTCCTTTTTTTTTCTTTCCTAATTGAAAGACCTGTTTCAACTCAAGAGGAAAAACAGGACCACAATATTTAACTCATGGTAAAAAGAGTGGAAGACATCCTTCTTAAAAAAAAAAAAACATGAGATGTGGCTGCTATTAAATAGGTAGACACATCATCATCAACTTTGGTCAGTGCTCAAAGAAAATGTTCTATTTCTAACAATCCTGTAAAGACAATTGCACAAAGTGTGTATATATTTAGCAACTTTCAGAATATAAACATCTGTTTAAACCTGTATTAATTACACACATCAAAGACAGACAGGATGTATTAGTGATGGGTGAACTTCAAAAGGTCTAATGGTTGAAACAAACTCTTCAAACTTCAGATTCTTATCCAAACATTCTTGATCAAGAAATTAGTATGGGAATCTCATGAGAACAGCGTTTCTTGGGCAGCTTCCAATACTTCCCAGTCTCAGGCTACAAAGAAAGCCCTCTCATTTCTCTCATGCTTATGTAGGCTCAACTTAAAAATGACAGAAGCCCCTAGGACATATGGGTGATGAAAAAGTTCCTTAAGCAATTTCATGCTTGATGTTGAAGAGTAAGACTGACATTTATCTGTATAACACAAGTAAATTGTTGAACATCTTGGGACTAGCAATTCTTGCCTCTACCTTCTGATGGGAATGTTGGGAGGTTCAAATGAAGGAACTGATGTAAAACACTTTGGAACACTAAAGTTCTGTAGTAAAAATATAAGCTATTATTATTGGATTTTTTTCTATTATTCTCGAATAAGGATTCTTAACCCGGGAGAGATTTCAGTGAGTTTCTGAACCTGCATAGGAAAAAGATTGTATCTTATATTCATCAACTTTTGTTTTCCTTTATAATTGCCCATGTTTATTATATACATTTAAAATATTCTGAGAAGACCATAGGCTTCATTCACTTGACCATGTAAGGGGTCCATGATACAGAAAAGGTTAAGGAACCCGTGTGTCTACAGGAAAACCTCTGCTGCCTTGGGAAGCTTTTCTTTGGAGGATGGATGGGAAGATACACATGAGAATCACCCAGGATAAGAAACTGTAGATGGTGATAGCCAAGAGAAAACAGAGTAAATGCCCATCAATTGGGGGATGACTAAACAAATTGTGGCACATGACTGTAATAGAAGAAATGATGTGTGTGATGAATATAGAGAAACATGGATCTATATGAATTGATGCAGAGTGAAATAAGCAGTGCCAAGAAATAATACATGCAATGACTATAATGATGTAAATGGAAAGAACAATGCACCAAAAATTAAAAAAAATTAATGTAGCAAAATTATAAACATCAAGCAGTTCGAATGAAGAATATAAGAAGACACCCCCAACCTACCTTACTGGAGTTGGAAGGTCCACAAGTGTTACACATTGCACATATTTTTAGACTTTTTCAGTGTATTAATCAATTGTGCTGGCTTTTTTTCCTCTTCGAAAAATACTGTGTCATATGAGATGGCTTTCTGGGAGGGAGATTGTTACATGAGATAAGTATGATGAGGTAAGGAACAGAAAATATCAATTAAAAGCTTATTTTAAAAATGAAAAATAAAAGGCATAGTTAGGCTGTGCTCTATATAAATTGGTCTGTGATCTTATTGATGTCTATTCAAGCAGTAAAATATTCTCTTCTTCCACCTTCTAGGCTGGTTATACCTTTAATCCATTTCAGAGTGTTTGGAACTCCCAGTCATGAAGGGAGAGCAATGGAGTGGTTGAGCTGGGGACATACTAATGATTTAACATTGGTTTCTCTTCTTACATGAAGAACATTACATAAATCAGAAAATCTGGAAATCAACTCAATTCAACCAGCATTTATCAAGACAGTACTGTGTGTACTCTGCCAAGCACGGATGCTTTCTAGATTTTAAAGATTCCTAGATACAACCTGAGGTACCTTGCAATGTCTTTTCAGACAGTTTAAACAACTTGTTGATACTTTGTAAGGTCAAAAGAATGTGTGATATGTCTATAAATTGGGGCAATTTGAGAAAGGTGAAGAATGAGACCGTAATCAAATTCTTGGATTATATCTCTTTAATAGGTATAAATATTACAATTATATGAGTCCTGACATGAATAAGTTAGGTTGTTATAGAATTGAATGATATATTTGAAATTGGGCCTATTAGGTAAGGAGGAAGGGAGGGAAATAGGGAGAGAGAGAGAGAGAGAGAGAAGAACTAAGCAGAGACCAATGGTTCTGGGGCCAGAGGGTGATTCTTGTACATTAGCACAACATTGAAAAGATTTCTCTCTGGGCTTCAGAGGTGGCAGGCATGGAGAGGAAGTAGAAGAAACTTTTGGCATGAGAGATGCAAGCAGCTAGAAGTCATGGTCAAGTGGTAAGACCTGCTTCACACAGTCTTCTGGAGAGAAGATAAACAAATATGTGGCCCTAGTACTAGTGGAAAGAACTGCTTGATCCAACCTTCTAGAGAGAAGAAGAACAAACATATGACCCTAGGGCTGGAGGAACACCAAGGGACTGAGCCACTATGAGGTACAGTCAACCTGGCCCTCTTACTAATATGAATTATTTGGATGTTGCAGGTCCACTGGGTAAGTGTTGATTCTAAAGCAGCTGCAAGTGCCAAAATCAGTTTTGTAAGCACAAAACTTTTAGGATGTACCATAAACCTGGAAGACCATATAGATCTCTAGGGGAGATGCCATGGTGCTTTCAAGAAGGTGAGGTATTGACTCTCTAGGAACTCCAAGTTTGTTTTCCATTAGTTGGGAGTCCAAATCACAGGGTGGCACTGTGAGTCTAGATTAACATAGAGGTCCCTGGGCAGGAAGGTGATACACCTTTGATAGATAAGAAAGAATGTAAAATTTGCATGTTGTTGAGCATTGGTGAACCCTTTATATTTGTTTTATTTCTTTTTGTGAAGTGAAATAAAGGCTGTTCTATATCTAATATTGTTAGCCCTAATGCTTGAAGAGGAATTGAAACCCCTTTATCCACCTGTAATCTGTGTCAAACACAATCATCAGTATGTACCTTTACTACAAGCTGTATTCTGATACTCCCAAAGAAAATGTAGGTGAGAGTATGAGTTACAGAGCAATTCTTGAAGTCCCACTTGAAGTTCAAGGCTTAACAATGGAAAAGGGAATGCTTCTGGATTCTGAGTTGAAGGACCTGGGTTTGAATTCTAGCTCTGCTACTTAGTACTTTTGTGACTTCAGGCACTTAACCTCTGTGCCCCACTTTCCTTATCTATAAAATGTGTGCTAGTTAACATGTGAGGTCTAAATCTACAGTTTTATGAACAATGGCTCACTTTCTTCAAAATGACATTATGTTGGGGGTGTTTGCATCTCTCAGTGAGACAAAGTCAAGGAGACCCAATTGTTACCCAGAGCAATGCTCTCATTCTTCAACCACATATTGAAGGGCTCAGGCTTTCATTTGGTTGTCCCTTTATATATATGTACTTCTATACATATGCCTGCAGGTAGTGGGGTTTGATTGGGAAATCCCCAATCAGTTTGATTAGTTTTTCTAATTAACCTGATGAAATTATGGGGCATGGTCTTTAGGAGACATCTGAGGAACATTTTGCTGTGGAGTGAAGGTGCTTTCTGAGAAGTCACAGGCTCCCTTGTTGGTTAGTTGACTGAGATCCAGAAGCATAGGCCTTTGTCAGACCCCTCTTTGTGATCTATGAAAGTGAGGTGACTGACCACTATGCTCTCTCTTTTAGACATTGAAGAGACAGACTAGCACACAGAATAATGAACCTGCATTTGGGTGGAGAGAATAGATGGAAAACCTATGTTTCTGCACATTTTTCTCCACAGATCAACTGGAATGACTTTAGGGGTGGGAGCAGATAGAAAGTTAGATGTGTTCCTCAGAGCTTCTGAGTTCAGGTCAAAAGCCAGAGTCCTTCAAAGTGGAATTTCCTAGTTCTTGAGGAGACAACCTCCCAGCTCAAGACATGGTAGCAGCCAAGTCATTGAGAAATTTCCAGTAAAAGCCCACAGTAAAGGTATACTTTTATGTGTCCATTTCCCCTTGGAAGGAAGACCTTTTGTTTATCTAGGGGGACTTATAAAGACTTCTTCAGATAGTAGCATGTGAGCTGAGTCTTAACAAAAGCCTGAGGTTTTAGGGAGCAGAGATGAGGAGGGACTCCATTCCAGGCATGGCACACAGCCAGTGAAAAGATGTCAAGATAGCAGGAGTTGGACATTTAAGAGGAGCAAATAGGTCAGTATTTTTGGGTTGTAGAATGCTTGTAAGAGGAATGGGGAGAGAGCAGGAAATAAGCATCTAGATAGTGCCTACTATATGCTAGGCACTTAAGTACCTTACAAATATTATCTCGTCTGATCATCTGGGCCATTTGATCACAACAGCCCTGCAAGTTTTTGCTTTTGTTCACTCATTTCAGTTGTGTCTGACTTTTCATGACCCTATTTGGGATTTCTTGGCAAAGATACTGGAGTGGTTTGCTATTTCCTTCTCCAGTGCATTTTGCTGACAAGGAAGCTGAGGCAAACAGGGTTAAGTGACTTGCTCAGGGTCACACAGCTAGTAAGTGTCTGAGGCCAGATTTGAACTCAGAAAGATGAGTCTTTCTGACTCTAGGCCTGGTACTCTATCCACTGAGCTACACTAGTCACTTCTGAGTAAAGTGTAAGAAGAATTAAAGGGGTCAGATTAAGAAGAGATTTTTTTTAATGCTGGCATCATATGATTTATTTGTAGAATAAAGTGAAAAGTAAAATAGACAAAATGCTCTTCTACGGAGATAGTCGTCACCATTTCCTCCTACTGTACTCCTTCCCCCTCCCCCACTGCTTTTCAGTATTCTTCCAAATCTTCTATTGAGAAGGGAAAACCCTTAAATTTGCAGGCACTTAAAAGAATGGGATGGGGATGGAGTGGGCCATTCACACTCCTGTCTCAAGCTTGTGAATAAAGGAATGCAGGGAGATGAATTCTCTCCCTAGTTAATCACTTGTTCATGAGGGAGTGCTGAAAGTAGATCAGAGTACTCATCAGATTTTTCAAAGCCCTGATTGTGCCCTCCTATTCATTAAAAAAAATTAAATATGAATCAATGAACATCTGCTTTCTCTCCCTCCTATCCCCCTCCTTGAGAAAGAAAGGCAAGCAAAGTTCCTTTTACAAAAATATATTGTCAGTCAAACAAATACCCACATCGGTCATGTCCAAAACAATGTCTCATTTTGCACTCCATCAACTCTGTCAGTAGCATGTTTTATCATGAGTCCTTTGGAATCATGACTGGTCATTGTATTTTTCAGAATTCCTACATCATTCAAAGTTGCCTGGCTTTACAATAATTTTGTTATTGCATAAATTGTCCTCCTGGTTCTGCTCTCACATTGCATCAATTCATACAAACCTTCCCAAGTTTCTCTGAAATCATCACTTCTTACAGCATAATAGTATTCCATCACATTCATATTCATAACTTGCTTAGCTATTCCCAATTGATTATGCCCCCTCAATTTCAATTTCTTTACACCTATAGAAAGAGCTGCTATAATAATTTTTGCACATCCTAGAGTTTGTTTTGTTTGCAATTAATCCATCCTTCATTTCACCTCTAACTCTTGTCTCCCTTCTCCCCTTTTCCCTTCTGTTATCTAATGATTGAAATTTCTGCTTATACCTAACTGTGTGTATTTCTGGTTATACATGTCTAATACAAAAAAACTTCAAATGGCATAGAGATTATTTCATTTTTGATTCTGGTGGCAATAGGGAACATTAGAGTTTGTTGAGTAGGGGGATGATGTGGTCAGACCTACAGTTTAGGAAAATCACTTTGATAACTGAATGGAGCATGGAAAATCTTGAGATTTTCAGGGATCAGGAAAGTCTTGAGATAGGGAGACCAATTAGAAAGCAATTGCAGAAGGTAATTCTACAGATGAGAACTGATGGGACACCAAGCTAACAAAGTAACTGGGAAAGAAGATGTGGCATGTGCAGGAAATGTGAAGATAGAAGTGTCAAGATTTGGTAAATGATATATGTGGTGAGTGAGAATAAGGAGTTGTGTATGACACTGAGGTGTTGAGTCTGGGTGACTGAAAGGTTGTTGTTAGCCTTGACAAGAACAAGGAAGTTTAAAAGAGGAGAGTTTTGGGGAAAGATAATGAGGTTTATTTTGGACATGTTGAGTTTGAGATGCCAATGGGATATTAATTTTTTTTTTAATTTCTGAAAGATAGTTGGTGATGCTGGACTGCAGCTCAGGAGATAGATCAGGGATAGATATATGGAATAGAGGTATATAATAGAGATATCTTACATATATTAGCATATGTAATAGAGATATATAAGGTATATGCTATAAATATAATAGAAATATATAACATATAGAAACATATAATAGAGATGATAATTGAACCTATGGAAGTTAATGGGATCAACAAGTGAGACAGTGAAGAGTGAAAAAAGAAGATGGTCTAGGACAGAACCTTGGGACATATGCCTGGTTAGTAATCATGCCATTGATGTAGTTACAGTCAAGGAGACTGTGGGTCAGACAGGTGGGAGGAGAACTAAGAATCATGATGAAAACCCATAGATGAGAGACAATCCAGGAGAAGAGACAGATCAGCAATGTCAAACATTACAAGAAGATCACTAACGATAAGGACTGAAAAAAGACCATTCAGTTTTTAAATTAAGAGTTCCTTGAGGGGCATCTAGGTGGTTCAGTGAATAGAGCACCAGGCCTAGAGTCAAGAGGACCTAAGTTCAAATCTGACCTCAGACACTTGGCTCTTACTAGCTGTGTGACCCTTGGCAAGTCCCTTAACCATGATTGCCTCCCTCCCCCCTCCAAAAAAAACTTGTGGGTAACTTTGGAGAGAACAATTTCAGTAAAATGATGAGATCAAAAGACAGTGAAATGGGAGGAAGTGGAGACATAGAATATAGACTGTTCAGGAGTTTCCAAAGTATGTCTAACTTTTTTTGGGAAAGGAATATAAACCACAAAATGACACCATAGGTTATAGGAAAACTGTGTAGGCCTTTGTAGGAAAGAGGAATGCTGAAAGATTGCCTTGATAGCAATTTCAAATTCAGTTTCCTTTCAGATGGTGATAATGGGTTGAGTCCTTTGTGTGTTTCTGTAACTGTTTTAATCCCTTCTGAGTCCTTTGCATCTTCTATATTTCTGTGGAGTAAAATAAAGACTGTCCCAGAGATGACTCTCTTGGGCTACCTTTAGTGTTTATAAAGGAGCTCAGGGCTCCAGTTACCCATATTTGGGGAAAATGACATAAGTTGCACCTGAGTTATATATATTTGTTTTTTTTTTGGAGGGCAATTCGGGTTAAGTGACTTGCCCAAGTTCCCATGGCTAGTTAAGTGTTAAGTGTCTGAGGCCGGATTTGAACTCAAGTCCTCCTGACTTCAGGGCCGGTGCTTTATTCACTGTGCCACCTAGCCACACTTTGAGTTATATTTTTAACATCTCCTAAAATAACTCCAGAGGAAGGCAATTAATCAGAAAGATAATGATATTCCTGGGAACATCTACAATTGGATCCAATCTGTGTGAATCCAAATTCTTAGGGGACTCTGCACCATGGATTGTATTTTATTGTATTAGAACCACCTTCTTTAAACTTGGCTTGACCCTTTTTGTTGTGGCAAAGAATTGGAAATTGAGAGAATGACTGAACAAGTTGTGGTATATGAATGTAATGGAATACTGTTGTGCTGTAAGAAAAAACTGGAAAAACTTACATGCACTGATGCAAAGTGAAGTGAGCAGAACCAGGAGAACTCTGTATACAGTATCAGCAACATTGTGTGATGATCTACTATGACTGACTCAGCTTTTCTCAGCAATATAATGATTCAAGACAAGTCCAAAAAACTCATGATAGAAAATGCTATCCATATCCAGAGAAAGAACTGATGGAGTATGAATGTAGATTGAAGCATACTATTTTCACTTTCTTTTTTCTTTCCCTTTTGTTTTATTGTTTCTTTCATAACACAACTAATGTAGAAATATGTTTTACATGATTGCACATATATAACTTATATCAATTTGCTTACCATCTTAGGGAAGGAGGAGGGGAGGGAGGAAGGGAGGAAATTTGAAACTCAAAATTTTATATAAAAATATTAAAATTGTATACATAATAGGAAAAAACAAAATACAATTTAAAAGAAAAAAATTTGCCTTGATGGTCAAGTAAGTTTACAGCATGGGGAAGATGTGGACAATAAAACCTGTACTTTGTTAGCACTCACTGGATTATCTTTGTCTGTGTCTTATTAGTTAGGCACTTTGGGTTGCTTATTGGGTAGCTTACGGGTTGTACAAATTCCCTAAAGTACAGATCCCTAAAACACCCTTCATCAGGGAGGACAAAAAGGTCTGAATATAATAGGAATTAAATACTGATAATTTATGAATTTGAGATCATGCTACATCTATAAAATAGTAATGTAGAAGTTGCATTAGAATTTTCTATTTTTTCCCAGAGGCCAGAACTAGGAACAATGGGTGAAAGTTGCAAGAGGTCAATTTTGACATGATGTTAAGAAAAAAAGAGTCCTAATAATTAGCGCTTTCTGAAAGTAGAATTGGCTACCTTGAGAGATAGTGGGCAGCCTTCATTAGAGGCCTTTAAATAGAGGATGGATAACCACTTGCTGGATCTGTTATGGTAGGAATTTCTTCTAGATATTGGCTGCTGAGTCTCTGTGATAGCTTTTGAGGGAAAAGAACACAGTATGATACACTTTCCTGGTTGCTTATATGACGCTGATTAATAGGGTATAAAGAGGGAATAGAGATTAGACACAGCCATAGATAGACAAACAGCATTTTCACTGTGTAACTAAATCAATTGGGTGTAATTTTGATCTCTCAAACCACCTGGCTTCAGAAAGTGGCAAATACAAATTTCCCACTCCACTCAGGTATAATAACATAGAGAATATTATGATTTCTGGGTGTGTTGGCACATGCCTATAATCCCAGTTACTAGCTGAGCCTGAGGCTAGTAGATCCCTTGAATGAAGTTCTAAGCTGTAGTAGGGCCAAAACTGATTCACAAAAAGTCCAGTAGCAATATAGTGAGTCCCTCTTCCCCCCCTCCCCCTCCCCCCACTCCCAGCAAAGAACTGCCAAGTCCTCTAAGGATGGTAAACCAAGTCAAGGTTTCTGTGCCAATCAACAGTGGGATCAGGCCCATGAGTAACATGTGAATTTTCATGTGTGGGCAGAATGGGAAACTTAATAGATTTTTTAAAAACAGGAAATATTATGATTTAATGGCCACAATTCCTTCCTCAAAGTTTAATATAATTATAAAATTCCTCTAAATAAATTGAATTCATTTTTTTCCATGTCCATTTCAGATGTCAAACAAATAAACCATCATTTCCTTTAGTCCTTAATGAAAGTGGTAAGGAAAATCAAATTAAAAAAGTGAGTGAAAACTTTCCTTTTTCTGTTCTTCAGAAATGGCAATTCATATGACTTGGGCCCTTCATCTCTGGTCATGATCTTATCACTATGAGCATTATCACTCTCCAGCCTATGAAATGTGATCATAAAAAGTGCCAAGATTACTTCCCAGTATGCAGTTTGCTAATGATTATGACAGTTATGTCTGGATTCAGTCTCATCAGTGAATAGCTTCGTCCATCCTCTTGGGCATCCCTTCATCTTACTGATGCCAGACGGAAACTTTGGTGTCCATCCTCTCCAGAGTGGAGAATATTTCCAACTTTGAGGTCTTAGGACAGAAAGCTTTTAATTCTAAATTTCTTCAATTAATCTCTGACTCTCTGGACTGCTTTTCTTCTTCTTAGACTTCCTTTTTCTTCTTTCTTCCTCCCACTGACATTCTTTCTCTGCAACAAGGTTGTAGAAGAGGGAACAGAAATTAGCAATAAGAAAGAGCAAATACCAATTTTGGTCATAAATGGGAAATGGGTCCTGAAGCAGTTCTTCCTGTTTGGAAAGCTTTTATGGCTTAATAAAGGAATGATATACATGGAAAGAAGGCAGGGCAAAAAGAAGCAGAGAGCTAAGCTCTGTGGACATAAAGTGGTTGAAAATTTATTGCTTCCAAGGAAATGTTTTTATTCGATGCCACAAAGGCTAATGACATCCTTTATAACAGATCAGCTACTTCTGAACTTTACAAGCTCTTAGCTTGATGTTAAAATTAACTATGTGTGAGAAACATGTCATCTCTGAAGGTAAAAGGAAAGCAGCTGTAGGGGGCTAAATGGGGAGAAGGAGAGGTAATATTAGGTCTCTGAGAATGGCACTGAGACAGCTCTAG
Organism: Petaurus breviceps papuanus; assembly: GCF_028583685.1. Classification (NCBI taxonomy): domain Eukaryota; kingdom Metazoa; phylum Chordata; class Mammalia; order Diprotodontia; family Petauridae; genus Petaurus; species Petaurus breviceps. Next base: position 86,232,653 of record NW_027185655.1, on the reverse strand, counting down.
GTCAATAGTAACAAAACCATTAGTGTTGCCTGGAGACCTGAGATAGGCCGTGAGGGGTCTATAGGTTACAGTGTATAGACCCACAAAGAGCTTATCACTTTAAGCAAAATTGGGTGCCTTTTGGGGTGTGTTCAGCCATGTGGTTAATAACTACCAGCTTGTTTAGATGTGATAGAGAGCCACTGTGGTGTAGTGGACAGAGTGCTTACCTCAAAGCCAGGAAAACCTACCTTCATGTCCTACTTTTGACAAATATACTGGCTTTGTAACTTTGGGTAAGCGGTTTACTTCTCAGATCTCTAAACTAAGATCATAAGTTGCAGAAAAGGTGTCAACCTTTCTCAGTAGATGAAATTTTTTTACATGGGAGTTCTTTATACCAATGAAATCACAAGTTCCTATCACTGTTCATCACTAGAATCTGATATTGAGATGGAAGTAATTTTAGCACAAAGGATGCAGCTTTGTACAACATTGGTGAAGAGAATGTTGAAATGGGAGGTGGAAGACCCAGGTTTTAATTTTGTTTCTTTTACTTACCAACTGTGTGACCCTGGGTAAATCACTTTCTCTTTCTTAGCCTCATATTTCTCATATATAATATCAGGGGCTTGGGTTAGATGACTCCTAGACTTCCTTTCTAGTCTTAGCTTTCTGTAATCATATGAAATTTGTTAATTTTACAGGTTTGTGATAGGGACTGAACCAGTGACTTCATTGGTGTGGGAAGCTTCTTGTGAGGAATTTCCTCTACAAATATGGGTCATCACCTTCTCTAAAACTTAGGTCGCTAGAGATTTGCCTAGAGCATGGATAAATTAAATCTCCCGACCTGGCATGATGGAACCAGTGGGTGTCAAAGGCAGAACTTGAGTCTAGGTCTTTCTCTTTCTGAGGCTAGCTTTCTATCCATTCCAGGTCATTCATTGCTTCTGTGTGTGTGTATACAAACATACATACATACATATATATAATATCACTAAGGGAAATTATTAAATTTTATTAAACTCCCCCTAAGTTTAAGACTCTGTGCTAGGTGCTAGGGAATTCAAAATTTAAAAATGATGCAGTCCCCTTATACTCAAGGAGTAGTCAGTATAATAAGGAGATACAACACCTCAATAGACCTAATACAAGGTAGAATCTGATAAGAGCCAAAGGAAAACAGAGATAAAATACTATAGGAAAGTATGTGGAGGGAGAGATAATTTTTATCTGGGAAGATTAAACTTCGTGAAGAAGGTGGCATGTGAACAAGGCATTGAAGAGAGTGACAGATATCTGTGGCTAATGATTTAGAGGGCATGCATTCTAGGCATTCTGATAAGAGATGGGGCAGAGCAGGAGACTGAAGAAGAGTGCATAGATCACCTTGGTTAGAACATAGAGTTTATGAAAGGAAGTAAGTTGTATCCAGATTGTGAAGTATGTTAAATGGATTTGCTAAGGACTTTGTATTTTATCTTATAGGCATTAGTGGTCTATTGAAGGTTTTGGAACAAAGGAATACCATGATCAAGCATAGTTAATTGTTGTTGTTTCTACTCTCTGTGACCTCATTTTGGGTTTTCTTTTCAAAGATACTAGAATGGTTTGCCATTTCCTTCTCCAATTCATTTTACAGATGAAGAATTGAGGTAAACAGGATTAAGTGACTTTTCCAGGGTCACACAGCTAGTAAGAATCTGGGGTGGGATTTGAACTCATGTAAATGAACCTTCCTGATTCCAACCCCAGGGCTGTATCCACTGCATCACCTACCTGTCCATAGTTAATTTTAACAGGGAGAATTGTTAGGAAGCTAATATGAATAGCCAACATGAGAAGTAGTAGAGTGTATGCTAGGGACTATGTTAGTGTGTTGGCTACAAACATCAGCCTTATAGTACTGTATGCTTTTCTCAAGCATTTTCTAATATTTGTCCACACTCAGGGCTTTAATGAATTAGGAGGCCACCTCTTTATAGGTTCAGTAACATGATTCTCTTCACCAAATTAAAAATGCCTCAAAGTTATAAATAGATTTCAAGTATGTCAAATTCCAACACTGTCTTCAGAATTCCTATATTGCCTTGATTTATTTCATTTTTCAGATGATTTCTTTTTTTTCCCCTTAACTGACTATAAGTTCTTTGAGGGTAAGGACCAAACTTTATACTCAATAGCCAACATGATATAAATTGCTCATGTTGTCCCCATACTATAAACTCACTTGATCATTAAGCTTGGTCTCCTTTATAATTAGTACTTTGTTCTGTTCCTTCCCCACACATAGTAGGTCCTCAGTAAATATAAGGTTCTTCCTTGCTGTGAACCATATGAAACTTATTATATTGTTGATTGGTTGATTAAAAATTGAAATATGAACTGAGATACAAAGATGATGCTAGCTAAATGAAAATTATTAGCCTTACTCCCTTCTCTCTTAGATTGAATGGATTCTAAAACTTTCTCCTGTCCCTTCCCTCTCCTCTCTCCCTTTAGCCTGCTTTTCATATTCTCCCTTTTTTAGCTTAGCTGTGTGCATCTCAGTGTTTAAGATCTCAGAATGAAAACAGTACTCCAGGTGTAGTCTGACCAAGAGAAAGAATAATGGACCTACTTTTTTTAGACAGTAATATAATCATAATAATGGGGCAGGTAGGTAGTGCAGTGAACAGAGAGCCTGGTCTGGGATCAGGAAGATCTAAGTTCAAATGGGGCCTCAGACCCTCATTAGCTGTGTGACCCTGGGCAAATCATTTAACGCTGTTTGCCTTAGTTTCCTTATCTGTAAAATGATCTGGAGAAGGAAATGGCAAACTGAAAGGTATCTGGAGTAGAAGATGGCAGAGTAGAAACAGGACTTCCGTGGGGCTCTGGCTTCTACCTCCCCCAATTCATGTAAAAGGGGACTCTGAACAAACTTTGGAGCTACAGAACCCACAAAATGACACAGAGAAACTAACCTCCCACTGAAGACAGCCCTGCCGGCAGCAAGTGCTCTGGGAGCCGACCCCAGCCCCCCTACTCCCCAAAGTAGGTCCATTATTCTTTCTCTTGGTCAGACTACACCTGGAGGTTTTAGCCCCAGGGAGGGCCCGACCTACCACCAGCTGTAGAGACTTCAGATCACCAGCAGCTGTGGAGGTTTCCAGAATTATCAACATATAGATGCTAAGGACAAAGTGAGAGGTCAGTGCAGTGTGGACTTTGGTATCCAGTAGTTGGGAGTGTGGCAGGCCTTTGCCACTGGGGCAAGAAGCTGCTGAGGCCCTGCGGCCCTTCAGCTGCCCTGCAGCCACCCCCATGTGGCAGCTTCAGCTTCTGGCCTGCAGAGTGTAGGGGGACCAAGCAACCAGTCTGAGGTATAATATCTCTTGCTTTAACCTGCTTGGATCTAGATTACTGTCTAGGGTGGAGGTCCTGGGGTGTGTGACCAGCTTGCCAGAGTGTGTGGAGGCTTCAGAGAGGGTACCCAACTAATACCTTTGGCAGCTGAGAAAACCACAGCATTTGGGACGAAGTTCCCATCTGGTGGCAGAGTCTTACTGTGGCAAAAAGCCCAAAAGTCAAGTGATTGAGTGGTGACATGAGCAGGCAAAGAAAGCAAAATAAACAGAGCAACCCAACTTTACAATCCTACTTTGGCGACAAAAAGGATCAAAGCATGGAACAGGAAGAAGACAGTGAAGTCAGAACTCCTGCACCAAAAGCTTCAAAGAAAAATATGAGCTGGTTACAGGCCATAGAGGACCTTAAGAAGGAAATTAGAGAAGTGGAGGAAAAATTGGGAAGAGAAATGAGAACAATGAAAGAAAATTATGAAATGAGAGTCAGTAGCCTGACTGGGGAAAATAACACCTTAAAAATAGACTAACTCAAATGGCAAAAGAGACTCCAAAAGGCAATGAAGAGAAGAATGCCTTAAAAAGCCAAATTTGCCAGATGGAAAAAGAATCTCAAAAGCTCACTGAAGAGAATCATTCCTTCAGAATTAGATTGGAGCAAATGGAAGCTAGTGATTTTATGAGAAATCAAGATGCTGTTAAACAGATCCAAACAAATGAAAGAATAGAAGGTGATATGAAATATCTCACTGGGAAAACACTGACCTGGAAAATAGATCCAGGAGAGATAATTTTAAAATTATTGGACTACCTGAAAGCCATGATCAAAGAAAGAACCTAGAAACCATCCTCCAAGAAATTCACAAGGAAAACTGCCTTGATGTTTTAGAACCAGAGGGCAAAATAGAGATTGAAAGAATCCACCAATTACCTCCTGAAAAAGATCCCATAAAGAAAACTCCTATAGCCAGGTTCCATAGTTCCCAGATCAAGGAGAGAATATTACAAGCAGCCAGGAAGAAACAATTTGAATATTGTGGAAGGACAGTAAGGATAACACAGGATCTGGCAGCTTCTACACTGAGGGATCAAAGGGCTTGGGATATGATATTCTGGAGATCAAAGGAGTTGGGATTAAAACTAAGAATCACCTTCCCAGGAAAACTGAATATCATGTTTCAGGGGAAAATCTGGTCATTCAGTGGAATAGAGGACTTTATAGTATTCCTGATGAAAAAACCAGAGTTGAATAGAAAAATTTGACATTCAGATACAAGAAGCAAGAGAAGCATGAGAAGGTAAACAGGTAGAAGAAATCATAAGGAACTTGTCAAAGTCGAGCTATTTACATTTCTACATGGAAAAATGGTAATTGTAACTGATGAAACTTTTCTCATTATGAAAATATTTGGAAGGAATGGAAACATATATATGTCTATATAGGAGGGTATATGGGCATATGAATACATATGTGAATGTGTGTATATATGTGTACGGGTATACATAGATAGAGGGCACAGGACCAATTTAATAGGAAAGGATGATACTTAAAAGGGGAAATTAAGAGGTGAGAGAGGAATATAATGAGAGGACATGGGGAGAGACAGAATGGAGTATACTATATCATATAGAAGAGGCAAGGGAAAATGGTTACAATGGAGGGGAAGAATAGGAAGGCAAAAGGGAATGGGTCAACTTTATTCTCATTGAATTTGGCTTAGGGAGGGAATGACATACACACTAAATAAGGTATCTCACCCTACAGGAGAGTAGGAGGAAGGAGTATGAGAGGAGGTATGATGGAAGAGAGGGCAGGCTGGGGGGGGGAGGGAAGTTGGAAGCACCCACATTTGAAAAGGGATATGATCAAAGTAGAGAACAGAACAAGTGGGAGATGGGATAGGATGGAGGGAAATATCGTCAGTCTTTTATAATATATCTACTATGGTAATGTTTTGCATAGCTACACATGTCCAACTTATATTGAATAGCTTATCTTCCCAGGAAGGGTGGGTGGCCAGTGAGGAAGGGAATGAATCTGGAATTCAAAGTTTTAAAATTGAATGTTTAAAATACATATACACACACACATATACTATTATTAATACTATTTTACATGTAATTGGGAAATAAGATATACAGGCACTGGGGCATAGAGATCCACCATGCCCTACTGGTAAAGTCGAAGATGGTATGGGAGAATATATGGGAGAGAGAAGATTGGAGGAGGGGATTTACCGTGGGTCCACTATTTTGGGGTGGTAGGTAGGGGAAAAACAGGGAGAAAATTTGTAACTCAAAATCTGGTGGAAATGAATGATGTAAACCAGAAGTGAATAAAGCATTAAAAAAAATAAAGAAAAGAAAATGGCAAACTACTCCAGTATCTTTGCCAAGGAAACCTCAAATGGGATCATGAAGTGTTGGCCATGACTTAAATGACTTTAAACAACAACAGCAATCAACAATAATAACTATTTATATTGAGCTTTAATATTTATGAAGTTCTTTACAAATGTTCTCTCATTTGGTCCTCACAACTCTGTGAGGTAGGTTCTTTCAGTATCTTCATGTTGTAGATGAGGAAACTGAGGGTGAGAGAGTTTAAGGGTCATACAGTTTATCAGTCTGAGAGTGAATTGAAATCTAGTCTTTTTTTTTTTTTAAACAATTGGGGTTAAGTAACTTGCTCAAGGTTACACGGCCAGTTATTTCTGGGTGTGGTGCTAAGTGTCTGAGGCCGGATGCTATCCCCAGGTCATCCCAACACTGGAGCTGGTGCTCTTACTCGCTGAGCCACCTGGCCGCCCTTAAGCAATTGGGTTTAAGTAACTTGCTCAAGGTTACACGGCCAAGTGTTTCTGGGTGGGTTCTAAGTGTTGGAGCCCGTATTCCATCCCCAGGTCATCCTGACACTGGAGCCAGTGCTCTTACTTGCTGTGCTAACTGGCTGCCCCAAAATCTAGTCTTTTTGACACCAGGCCCTGCATTCCACTCACTGTGCTATTTCATTGATTTATTTTTATTTTTAAATTTTTTTTTTTTTGCTTTTTGGAGGTGGGAAGTCAAGGCAATTGGGGTTAAATGACTTGCCCAAGGTCACATGGCTAATTTTTGTGTTAAGTGTCTGAGGCCAAATTTGAACACAGGTTCTCCTGACTCCAGGGCTCTATTCACTGCACTACCTAGCTGCGCCTATTGCTTTATTAATGCAGATTAACATCATATCATTTTTTTGGCAGCTTTATCACATCCCTGGTTCACATAGAACTTGTAGCCACATAGATGACCATCAATATAATTCATTTTTTGTACTTGCACAATTCATTTTTTAAAAATGTAGGAATTCACACTGATCCCTATTAAAGTTCTCAATTTTTGATTTAGCTCTTCTGATCATCTAGTGATGCTATGTCAACTTGAATCTCTAAATCAGCCAACAAAACTTTTACTATTGTTGTGTTGTTTCAGTCATGTCTGACTATTTATGACCCCATTTATGGTTTCCTTGGCAAAGATACTATACTGGTTTGAAATTTCATTTTCCATCTTATTTTACATATGAGGAAACTAAAGGAAACAGGGTAAAGTGATTTGCTTAGGATCACACAGCTAGTAAAAAAGTAATTGAATTCAGGAAGATGAGTCTTCCTGATTTCAAGTCTGGTCCTCTATCCACTGTACCACTTAGCTGTCCCTAACAAAACTTTATTAAGCATCTATTATGTAAGAGGCACTATGCTAGATGCTAAAGATACAAAAATAAAAATGAAATAATTCCTGCCCTTATGAAATTTGAACTTTTAAAAACATCTTTTAAGATGTTCTTTCTGTGTTTAGCACCTTAGCTGATCCTCCTAGGTATGTCTCATCAACCCAAGTAAGAAAAATGTTAAATGGGACTTCCCCAAGTACAGAGCTATAGGACCCAATAATTATCGTTGATCACTACTCTTTGAGTATAATTGTTCAGTCATTTGGGAATCCTCCTGCCTTAAATTATCATTTTGTCCACATCTCTCCATTTTGTCCATAAGGATATCAAAAATTATTTTATCAGGTGATATTACTCTTTTCCTATCAGATATTCCATTCTTCTCATCTCATTCTTCAATTTATCACTCTAATTTTTGATTTGGACCTGAGATTTCTTCAGTGTGAGGAGTTTCCTGGTAGAGGATCTCCCATTAACGAATATTGTCAATTTTGTGTCTTGGGGTGTTAAGAGTACAGTTAGTATGTGATAGACATAGTATTTGAACACAGGTCTTTTTTTTTTTTTTTTGGAGGCAATCAGGGTTAAGTGACTTGCCCAGGGTTACGCAGGTAGTAAGTACCTAAGGCCAGATTTGAACTCAGGTCCTCCTGACTCCAGGGCCATTGCTCTATCCACTGTACCAACTAATTATCCTTTGAACCTAGGTCTTAATGAGTCTGAAGCCAGCTCTCCATCTTTGATTCCTTCACACTGCCTCTGACCATAGTAACTTGACAAAAAGGGATAAACTAGTATTGATTGTTTATTAGAACTGAGTAAATCACATGCAAATTTCACATGTTATATATTATTATATATATTGTGCATATTATAAATATATATTACAAATACACACATACACATACACAAACCTATATACATACACATATATTTTAAAGGCCAACTTTAATGGTCTGAATAATTTTATGGTTAATAAGAAACTTCTGGATGTGCTAAAAGAGTTTGGTAGATAATAATAATATCAAAATAATTATGAGACTGAGAAATAGATAATGAGAGTGGACAAGTATCTAGTATTTTAAAGTTTGTAAGGCACTTCACAGACAGGTGCACATCTCATTTATTCCTTTTATTATTATATTACAAATTAAGAAAAGTGAGGCTCTGTGTGGTTGAATGACCTGACCTTGGTCACTACGTTATTAAGTGTCAGAGGTGGTATTGGAACCCATAATCATGTCTTATTTGTACTTTCATTCTTTTTTTGTCCAGATTCAGTACTTAGTTGGTATAGGGAACTCTGGGTAAGTAAAAACTTTCTGCTATGAAGACCAATAATTTATCTGCTACTTTAGGTCTTTGAGAGCTACTTGGAATACTGAAAGAGAGATTAAGTTATTTGCCTCAGGTACTTAGGAGCAGGACATCAACTAGAGTTCCTTCCTATCTTCCTTCCTTCCTTCCTTCCTTCCTTCCTTCCTTCCTTCCTTCCTTCCTTCCTTCCTTCCTTCCTTCCTTCCTTCCTTCCTTCCTTCCTTCCTTCCTTCCTTCCCTCCCATCCACATATCTTTTTTTCTTCCTTCTGTATTTTTACTTTGAATTTAACAAACTCCTTAAAAAGATGATTTCCATATTTGTAGAAGAACAGAAAAAGAAGATTGTTCTTGAAACTGCATACCTTTACTAAGCACAATTTGCTTTTCTTAAGTATAATAGTAAGGTCAGCCTATAGCTCTCAGAAGTGTCTATACTTTTTTCTGGTTTTCTCTTTATTCTCTTTTCTACTTTAAAAGAAAAAAAAGAGATGGCTTGATGACTTTTCACTTTCATTAATTTTTTGCTTCTCCATCTGTAATTCCCATTGGGGTTGAAAAAACAAAGCCCTTGTAAGAAATATTCAAAGTTAAAGTAAATACCTGGGGCAGAGTCAAGATGGCAGAGCTCCTCACAGTTCCTGTGTCCACCTCCTCCAATTCATGTAAAAAATGACTCTAAACAAACTTTGGAGCTACAGAACCCACAAAATGACAGAGAGAAGCTAACCTTCTGCTGAAGACAGCCTGGCAAGCCGGAAGGAAGGGGCCAGCACAGCACTCTGGGAGCTGAGCCCAGCACCACATGAACATGAGGTTTTGTCCTCAGGGTGGCCACAACCAGCCTCCAGCTGGAGGGACATCAGATCACCAGCAGCGGTGGCAGTTTCCAGAATTATCAACCCATAGATGCTAAGGACAAAGTGAGAGGTCAGTGCAGTGTGGACTTTGGGAACTGGGAGTCCAGGAGTGTGGTCTGGCCTTTGCCCCCTGGAGGGAGAAGTGGCAGAGAAGTGGCAGCCATGTAGCCATGTGGCTGCTTCAGAGCTCATGGCCTGCAGATTGTAGGGGAACCTAGCATTCTGAGGGGTAGTTGCTCTAGCTTTAATCTGCTTGGATCTGGATTGTTGTCTAGGGGGGAGGTCCTGGGGTGTGTGACCAGTTTGCCAGAGCATGTGGAGGCTTCAGAGAGGGCAGCCAACTAGTAGCTTTAGCAGCTGAGAAAACACCAGCAATTTGGGACAAAGCTCTCCTTGCTGGTAGCAGAGTTCTACTGTGGCACAAAGCTCAAAAGTCAAGTAATTGAGTGGCAACATGAGCAAGCAAAGAAAGCAAAGCAAGCACAGAAACTGAACTTTGGATTCTTTTTTTCGGGACAAAAAGGATCAAAGCATGGAACAGGAGGAAGAGAATGAAGTCAGAATTCCTGCACCAAAAGTTACAAAAAATATGAACTGGTTACAGGCCATAGAGTATCTTAAGAAGGATTTTGAAAACCAAATAAAAGAAGTGGAGGAAAAATTGGGCAGAGAAATGCAAATGATGCAAGAAAATTATGAAATGAGAGTCAACAACCTGACTGAAGACAATAACACCTTAAAAAATAGACTAACTGAAATAGGCAAAAGAGGCTCAAAAAGGCAATGAGGAGAAGAATGCCTTAAAAAGCTGAATTTCTCAGGTAGAAAAAGATTCTCAAAAGCTCACTGAATAGAATCATTCCTTCAGAATTAGATTGGAGCAAATGGAAGCTAGTGACTTTATGAGAAATCAAGATACTATTAAACAGATCCAAACAAATGAAAAAATAGAAGGCAATGTGAAATATCTCACTGGAAAAACCACTGACCTGGAAAATAGATCCGGGAGAGATAATTTAAAAATTATTGGACTACCTGAAAGCCACGATCAAAGAAAGAACCTAGAAATCATACTCCAAGAAATTCTCAAGGAAAGTTGCCCTGATGTTTTAGAACCAGAGGGCAAAATAGAGGTTGAAAGAATCCACTGATCACCTCCTGATAAAGATCCCCAAAAGAAAACTCCTAGGAATATTATAGCCAGGTTCCCTAGCTCCCAGATCAAGGAGAGAATATTACAAGCAGCCAGGAAGAAACAATTTGAATATTGTGGAAAGACAGTCAGGATAACACAGGATCTGCTTGTACACTGAGGGACTGAAGGGCTTGCAATATGATATTCCAGAGGTCAAAGGAGCTGGGATTAAAACCAAGAATCACCTACCCAGCAAAACTGAGTATCATGTTTCAGGGGAAAATATGGTCATTGAATTGAATAGAGGACTTTCTAGTATTCTTGATGAAAAAACCACAGTTGAATAGAAAATTTGACATTCAGATACAAGAAGCAAGAGAAGCATGAGAAGGTATACAGGGAAAAGAAATCATAAGGAACTTATTAAAGTTGAACTATTTACATTCTTACATGGAAAAATGATAATTGTAACTTACAAAACTTTTCTCAGTATAAGAATAGTTCGAGGGAATAGAAATGTGTGTTTGTATACATATATATGCATGTATACATAAATATATATGTCTATATAGGAGGGTATATAGGTGTATGAATATATATGTAAATGTGTGTATATATGTGTACAGATATACATAGACAGAGGGCACAGGATCAATTGAATAGGAAGGGATGATACTTAAAAGGTGAAATCAAGAGGTGAGAGAGGAATATAATGAGAGGAGATGGGGAGAGATAGAATGGGTTAAATTATATCATATAGAAGAGAAAGGGAAAACTGTTACAATGGAGGGAAAGAACAGGAAGGCAAAAGGGAATCAGTCAATCTTATTCTCATTGAATTTGGCTTAGAGAGGGAATGACATACACACTAAATAGGGTATCTCACCTTATAGGAGAGTAGGGGGGAAGGGGATGAGAGGGGGGATGATGGAAGGGAGGGTAGGCTGGGGGGGGAGGGAAGTTGGAAGCACACACTCTTGAAGAGGGATAGGATCAAAGTAGAGAACAGAACAAGTGGGAGGTGGGATAGGATGCAGGGAAATATAGTCAGTTTTTCACAATATATCCACTGTGGGAATGGTTGCACATGCACAATCTATATTGAATTGCTTATCTTCCCAGTAAGGGTGGGTGATGAGGGAGGAAGGGAAAGAATCTGGAATTCAAAGTTTTAAAATCAAATGTTTTAAAATATGTAATAATAATAATTATTTTTTTACATGTAACTAGGAAATTAGATGTACAGGCACTGGGACATGGAGATCCACCATGCCCTACTGGAAAATTGGAGGGAATATGGGGGAAGATATGGGAGAGAGCAGATTGCTGTTTTGGGGTGGTGGGTGGGGGAAAAATGCGGAGAAAATTTGTAACTCAAAATCTTGTGGAAATGAATGATATAAGCTAAAAATAAACTTAAAATTTAATAAAATATAAAGGAAATGCCTGCATTAGCTGGATCCAAAAATGTATTTTGCCTTTTGAGTCTATCACATCTCTGTCAGAGAGGAGGTAATATTCTCTATAATCAGTCCTCTGGAATTGTGCTTGGTCATTGTATGGATCAATCTTCTCAAGTCTTTTAAAGATTTCTTTTTGGGGCAGCTAGGTGGCATAGTGAATAGAGCATTGTCCCTGGAGTACCTGAGTTCAGATGCGACCTCAGACGCTTGACACACTAGCCGTGTGACTTTGGGCAAGTCACTTAACCCCAATTATCCTACAAAAAGCAGAAAAAAAAGATTCTTTTTAAATTTATCATTTTCTTTGTATTTTTTTTCTCCTGGTTGTTCCCACTTCACTCAGTTAATACAAATCTTCCCAAGTCTCTTTGAAATTGCCTACTTCATCAATTCTTATAGCCCAACAATATTACAGTATATTGATGTGCTATAATTTGTTTAATCTTTCTTCACTAAACCATTATTTGCCTGAATCCAAGGCTAGCATTTTCTTTGTAAGGTTAAACTACCTCTCCTATGATTTAGGTGCCCAGGAAATATTGGCTGAAATGAATGATGCAATTCATGCTACCTAGAAGGCTGTGCCATTACAAACAAGAATAATCTCATATGTATTTGTAAGTGCTTATATGTGTGCTTTGAAGCCATTTTGAGTGAAACACTTATATGATTGAATTTATTGCAATTCAGTATTGGGAATTTTGACTGTTCTGTGTAACAGGCAAAGAATTTAGTTTGTAGTTATTGTGCCAAAGCTTTGGGAAATTTTCTTTCCATTTGGAAAAGGTTCTTTGATGCATCTCTCAGAAGAGTGAGCAACTCTTTCTGTGTGGGAGTCAGTGCTTCCAGGTTTATTTATCCAATTCCACTTTGAGTACTTTGTAAGGATATTGCTAAGCCTGAGATGACAGCTTAAGTAGAGAATTCTATTTTGTCGTGAGATTAACAGCAAGACTAATGCTCGTTTCATTCTCTTGCGATTGTTAGGGAGAGTTATTTGGTACAGGCAGAGCCTGTATATGATCCATGAGCTTGCATGCTAGGGGTTTAGACTGTGGTGATTGTTAGAGTTTTAAGTCAGCAACCATGAAGTTGACTTTAATTGATTTGTGTTAATTTTTAAATGAGTATTTTCCTTGCTTAGCAGAGTGTGGTTAGAGCCTCTGTTACATGTGGGATTTAGAGACTCTGGGGAACAATGTTTGACTGAACCCTTTTTCTTGTAATAGATACCTTTATGTCTTCTTCAGTTTCAGAACAAAGTCTGGATGAATAAATCCTCAGGCCTGTCAGTCAAGCACTCTTCTCTGGCTGTGGCTAAATTTTACTAGAAGCCCTATCTGTTTCCTGTGACATCTCCATACCACATTGCTTACTTCCTGATACCTTGTCTGGAATTGTAGGTACCAATGACGTGACCTTGGTCTTTGGAGAGCATTGTCCTTATCTTACTTGGTCTTAGACCTACCACACTATCAAGTCACATTCCTTTAGCCCGATTGTCTAACTCTAGTTTTCTAACTCTAACAACAGTGATCTGATCACCACCACCATTCGTAATAAAGGCAGCAAATCAATAATTGCCACATGACTCCCATCCTTATTCTCTTTGACTTCAGTGTCTGAAACACTCCTTGGTATACACACACACACACACATTGTCTTCTCCTATAAGAATGTAAACTCTTTGAGGGCAGGGGCTATCTTGCTAGCTTGTATTTGTATCCCTGGATTTTAGTGCAGTTCCTCATGCGTAGTATGTACTTAAATGCTTTTTCATTCATTTCTTCATTTCACTGGGGAGAGCTGGGGCAGAGTCAAACTAAACTTGAGAGAACTAGGAGGAAAGAAGAGAAATGCAGACCTTTCAGATCTTGAGAGAGAAGGGGGAAAGATGAAAGAACATTCCTTAGGAAACAAAAAAACACCAGAATAGCACTGACTACTTTATCCCCCAAATTGCAGAGATGCTTAGATTTGACTCAAAATGAGGAAGATGAGTTGTAGCTGGATATTTATTCTTTGGAAGTGCTCATGGAATGTAGTCTTTTCTGCTTTCATTCATTGAAAGTTAGTATTTCCAGGTGTGTGTGTGTGTGTGTGTGTGTGTGTGTGTTTGTGTATGTGTGGGTGTGTGTATGTGAGCATTTCCCCTCTGACTTTCCAGTAGGGCAAGATGTATCTCCATACCCCAGTGCCTGTATATCTTATTTCCCAGGTGCATGTAAATAATAATAATAAAAATAATAATAATAGATATTTTTTTAAACATTTGATTTTAAAACTTTGAATTCCAGATTCATTCCCTTCCTCCCTTGTCACCCACCCTTCCTGGCAAGATAAGCAATTCAGTATAGGTTGTGCATGTGTAGTTATGCAAAACATTTCCATAATGGATATATTGTGAAAGACTGACTATATTCCCCTCCATCCTATCCCACCTACCCACTTGTTCTATTCTCTACTTTGACCCTGTCCCTTTTCAAAAGTGCTTCTAACTACCCTCCCCCCAACCTGCCCTCTCCTCCATCATCCCCTCTTCTCATTCCCCTCCCCCCTACTCTCCTGTAGGCAAGATACCCAATTTAGTGTGTATGCCATTCCCTCCCTAAGCCAAATTCAATGAGAGTAAAGTTGACACATTCTCTTTTGCCTTCTTGTTCTTCCCCTCCATTGTAACAGTTATCCCTTGTCTCTTGTATATGATATAATTTAACCCATTCTGTCTCTCCCCATCCCCTCTCATTATATTCCTCTCCCCTATCAATTTCACCTTTTAAATATTATCCCTTCCTATTCAATTTATCCTGTGCCCTCTGTCTATGTATACTTGTACACATATATACACACACTGACTTATGTATTTATATGCCCATATACCCTCCTATATATATATATATATATATATACATATATATACATTTTTATTCCCTTCAACTATCCTCATACTGAGAAAAGTTTCATAAGTTACAATGATAATTTTTTCATGTAGGAATGTAAATAGTTCAACTTTAATAAGTTCCTTATGATTTCTTTTCCCTGTTTACCTTCTCATGCTTTTCTTGCTTCTTGTATTTGAATGCCAAATTTTCTATTCACCTCTGGTTTTTTCATCAAGAATGCTCAAAAGTCTTCTATTTCATTGAATGACTGTATTTTCCCCTGAAACATTATACTCAGTTTTGCTGGAAAGGTGATTCTTAGTTTTAATCTTAGCTCTTTTGACCTCTGGAATATCATATTTCAAGCCCTTTGATCCCTTAATGTAGAAGCTGCTAGATCCTGTGCTATCCTGACTGTTTTCCACAATATTCAAATTATTTCTTCTTGACTGCTTGTAATATTTTCTCCTTGATCTGGGAACTATAGAACCTGGCTGTAATATTCCTAGGAGTTTTCTTTTTGGGATCTTTTTTAAGAGGTGATCTGTGAATTCTTTCAATTTCTATTTTTCCCCATGGTTCTAAAAGATCAGGGCAATTTTCCTTGAGAATTTCTTGAAGGATGATTTCTAGGTATTGTTTTGGGTCATTGCTTTCAGGTAGCTCAATAATTTTTAAATTATCCCTCCTGGATCTATTTTTCAGGTCAGTGGTTTTTCCAATGAGATATTTCACATTGCCTTCTATTTTTTCATTTGTTTGGATCTATTTAATAGTATCTTGATTTCTCATAAAGTCACTAGCTTCCATTTGCTTCAATCTAATTCTGAAGGAATGATTCTCTTCAGTGAACTTTTGAGATTTTTTTTCCATCTTGGCAATTTGGCTTTTTAAGGCATTCTTCTCCTCATTGGCTTTTTGTGCTTCTTTTGCCATTTAAGTTAATCTATATTTAAGGTGTTATTTTCTTCAGTAAGGTTTTGACTCTCTTTTCATGATTTTCTTGCATCATTCTCATTTCTCTTCCCATTTTTTCTCCACTTCTCTTACTTGACTTTCAGAATCCTTCTTGAGCTCCTCCATGGCCTGTAGCCAATTCATACCTCATACCTTCCTTTTTCTTTCTTTCTTTTTTTTCAAATGCTTTATCAACTTCTGGTTTATACCATTCATTTCTGCAAGGTTTTGAGTTACAAATTTTCTCCCTGTTTTTACTCTACCAATTGCCCCAAAATAGTGGTCCCACAGGATATCCTCTCCCCCAATCAGTTCATATTTTTCTTGGAAGCTTTTGGTGCAGGAGTTCTGACTTCATTGTCTTCCTCCTGTTCCATGCTTTGATCCTTTTTGTCCCCAAAAAAGGAATCTAAAGTTGGATTGCTGTGCTTGCTTTGCTTCCTTTGCTTGCTCATTTTGCCACTCAATTACTTGACTTTTGAACTCTTTGCCACAGTAGAACTCTGCTTCCAGAAGGTGGAGAGCTTTGTCCCAAATTGCTGGGGTTTTAGCAGCTGCCAGAGTTATCAGTTGGCTGCCCTCTCTGAACCCTCCACAAACTCTGCTCAGTGGTCACACACCTCAAGACCACCACCCAAGACTGAGATCCAGATCCAAGCAGGTTAAAGCTGAATGGTTGCTTGGTCCCCCTAAGATCTGCAGGCCAGGAGCTCTGAAGCAGCCACATGGAGGCATCTGCAGGGCTGCCACACCTCTGCCACTTCTAGCTCTGGGTACAGGGGCTGGACCTGCTCCTCCGTCCCCCCCCAGTTCCAACAGAATTCTACACTGACCTCTCACTTTTTCTTTGGCATTTATGGGTTGATAATTATGCAAACCATCAGTGCTGCTGGTGATCCACTCTCCCGAAGTCTGCTGCAGCTGCTGGTTTGGGCTGCCCTGGGGCTAAAACCACAGGCTCATGCGGAGATGGGTTCTTCTCCTAGCATGCTGAGATGGACCCTTCCTGCCAGCCTGCTGGGCTGCCTTCAGTGGGAGATTTGTTTCTCTCTGTCACTTTGTGGGTTCTGTAGCTCTAAAATTTGTTTATATTATATATATATGTATATATATGTATATATATATATGTTATAGGTATTTGAGGTGGTTATGGGGGAGTTGACAGAATTTTCTTGCTTCTGTGCTGCCATATTGGCTCTCTCCCCCACCAATCCAGAGAGATCTTTTCATCTTGATCTGAGGTAGGCTCTCATCTTCCCTAGTTTCCCTTTCATGGTCCAAGCTCCTACCTGGATTCACCAAACTGTCACCTGGGTTCAAAGGCAGACAGCTCTCAGTTCATTGTCGAGCTCTCCATGCTATTCCTGTTCCTCACTGAAGCTCACAGTGTCCAGTCAACTTTAAATCCTTCACAGTCTCTGTTCCTGGGAAGTCAAGGTTTAACAAAGCCACAAATAGAGAAAGTACTGACACCACAGTCATGCTTCCTCTGGCATCTCTGGCTGCTTCTTGGAAGTATTCAGCATTAGTTTCAGCTGGTTCTCAGAATCAAAATCACTTCATCCAGGTTCTCAAAATAACAATCATTTTCTCCATCCCGGGCCTCTCTTCCTCAGCCTCCCGACCCTGGCTCCAAGAAGATCTGAAATTCCAGCTAGGGCTTCTCCTTATATATCTATTAGCTCCTCCCTGTTCTGCCCCTTCCTGTTACATCAGCAACAGGGGTTCATACCTTTTGTTTTTAACAGAGGCTTGACCTAATTAATTTTAAACTAGGTGCTAAGTATCTGTTAGCTTTGCCAATACAAAGAGATTAAATTGCATTACTATTACAATTGGTCTAGGGAACTTCCAGGCAAGGTAATTCTTCTACCAGTGCAGATCAGCACCATATTTGTACCTTACAATTTTAGAGAACTGCATGGATTATGAAAGGTTAAGTGACTCACCTTGGGTGAGTATGTACTAGAGGTGAGATTAAACCCAATTCTTCCTGGCTTCAAGGTTAGCTTTCCCCCCCATTATTCCATCCTCTCTTTTTTCACCAATGTAGCACAGAGTGTTGGGTTTGAAGTCAGGAAGATCTGTATTAGAATTCAGCTTCCAACAGTTGCTAACTGTGTGACCAGGCAAATCACTTAACCCCTGTCTGTGTCGGTTCCCTCAAATGTAAAATAGGGATAATAATAGTATCTACCTCCTAAGGTTATTATAAGGATCAAATGAGATATTTGTAAATGAAATAGCATAGTTCCTAGCAATAGTAGGTTCTTAATAAATGCTTGTTTCTTTTTGTCCTTGATAGACACTATTAATGTTTATGTTAGAAAAGCCCATAAATATTCTCTTTGGAGATTAAAAAAAATATTATGGGCTTTTATTATTACATTTTATTTTTCTTTGGCCTTTTTAGTTGGGTTCAAGTCTTTGTGATCCCATTTGGGGTTTTCTTAGCAAAGCTATTGGAGTTTTTGTCATTTCCTTCTCCAGCTCATTTTATAGATGAGGAAACTGAGGCAAACATGGTTAAGTGACTTGCTCAGGGTCACACAGAAAGTAAGTGTCTAAAGTCAGATTTGACCTCATGAAGATGAGTCTTCCTGATTCCAATCCCAGCACTCTATCCACTGAGCCACCTAATTGTCCTAATTACATTTAAACTGTTGCAAAAGTATTTTTATTTTTCTTTTCTTTCTTTTTTGTTCCTGATATCAATCAGTGAACTTTTATTAAGAGCTTATTAGTATGTCTTAGGTGCTATACTAAGTACTGGAGATTAAAAAAGAGGCAAAAAACAGTCTTTGTCCTTAAGTAGCTCACAATGTAATGGAACTTCTTGGCCTTCATTAAGGATTCAGTATAAAACATAATCCCTCTTTCACTAAGCTCTAATGGTTTCTGAACTGGAATATTACATGATGATATTACAGAACTTTGGAAAATATTTGCAAAGTGGTTGGAGATATTTAGATGGAAGGTGGCAAATGGAAAAATGTATTGTTTTCATCAATCCATTTCATAAAATGCAATCCATATTGATAGTGAATTAGAATTGAGGGTGGCTAGGTGGCACAGGAGATAGAGCACCAGGCTTAGAATCAGGAAAATTCTGGCCTCAAACATCTAGCAGCTGTGTGACCATAGGCAAGTCATAAAACATTTTAAAGGAAAAGGAATCATTGATAATGGACACAAAGAAAGCCCCAAAATGAACAATCATGACAAACCCTCAAATGGCTTGTAGCAAGTTTAAATAACTTGCAGAAACTGAGAAATCTGCCAATCAAGTCTAATGCTATTCACTCTGTGAACTGGTTATGGTTGTGTTTCTTCTCAAAAGAACCAGTCAGGGAACTGAAGAAACGGAGGATCTCCCTCTCACATGTGTTTCTGTAATTGTAGGTAGTTCAAACAACTTCATAGTGTAGCTGATGGGCTGAGATTTTTTGAAGAAGCTGGAGTTGAACAAGGGAAAGCAGTAAGATACTTAGTATGGTACTGGCATGGAAACTACAGAGGTCTAGAAAACTGACAATAATATATGCCCTGAGGTAGTTTCACTGAGGTTGCATAAGTGTATCATCACAGTTCTTAGAGCAAGTATATGTCTCAGCCAGAGAACTTGGTGTTAGGTTCAAAGGCTTAATTTTAAAAGACTGACTTTGTACCTGGCAAGATGGTCTCTAACCACCAGTGAAAGGATAAAGAGCAGACTTACATCCTTCTGATAGTGTGCATGTGTTTATATATAATAGGTTTTCTAAAGGTAGAGGGATTTGGAGGTCGTTTGGAGTAGCAGGAGTAAGAGATCTGGAATTTCTATTTTCTAAGTATGGTGATTTCTGTTTACTGACTTTAGAGATATCATTGTCAAGGGAAAAATAGCTTAGGGAATGCTGAGGGCAGATACCAGAGTGACCCCATTCAGCAGTTATAGTTGGAAAGAATGCAGAACTCGTTTTTCTCCATGTAGCTAACAAAAAATCAAACTCAGAATCATGTCTGTAAAATATTGTGTACATTCTCTAAAAGTGTGAAAGCCCTGTATTCAAAAACCTTTTTTAAGTATGCAAGAAAATTTTGGCACAACATTCAAATTGTGTTTTGTTGTTGACCAAGTAATTATTACTATCTTTTTAATTGAGTTAAGAAAAACTATTTATTAAGCTCACTCTGTTCGAAACTATCTTTGAAGAACTTTGGAATTGATTGCCTAACATGAGAGATGCTGGCAAAGGACTAACCAGCATGATGTGCCCGCTTCAAAGAAGGTGACATGTTCTATAAGTAAAACAGAATTTCAATAGATCAAAAGAAATGTGAGATGTGCAAATTTAGAGACATCTCCACCCCAAAAGTTCACATGGACTATTTGTGCTGGACCTGTGGTAGAGCATTCCAAGCTCATATTGGTCTGGCCAGTCATAGTTGGACATGCTGTAACTTGACTCCAACATAGTGATGTCATTTGTCCCTCCTTGAGAACAAAGGACAATAACCAATATACCAAGCACTCAACACTCATATAGAAAAAGGAGACAATTCCTATCCTCAAGAGCTCTCATTCTATTTAGGGGAGATAACATGTGGGAAAGTTCTGCTACATGAGTGATGGAAAGGCCTTGATGACCAAAGAACCATTAGTGTTAATTTCCTGCTAAGACAGTCCATGCCTTTATTCTAAAACTTTGGATTTTTGTGCCATAAAGATTCTTGGCCACAGCACCTCACGTGCTTAGAGGGGTTGTAAGATGGGATGGCAGAGGATAAACCCACCACAAAGATCCTTTAAGTATGAAGAGTAGTAATTGTTCTAATATGCAACTTTAGGTAAGATAACCTCAATTAGTAATTTATTTTTTAGCTACACATGGGTTTTCATGTTGACAATGACCACACATACTGATTATTCATAGAGTTTGTTTTTGGAACTGCTTAAAAAGCAAAATTTTGAAAGGATCACAGAATAGGTTAAAAATGACACCCTAGAGGATCTGCTTAAAATAATACTTTGTAGTTTTTTACCTTCCCTACCGTATTTCCCCGATAATAAGACCTATCCTGAAAATAAGCCCTCCCCTATTGTGTAAGATTCCTCTAAAATAAGCCCTCCCCTGAAAATAAGCCCTATTGAGATTGCTACTGTAGTGAAGGTGATCCCCTGCGCTACATGCTACATTACGGTACCCTCTGTATGCACTGCCCCCCCCCCGGTGAAACGCACGCCGCGCTCCGAGCTGCATCCAATCAGAGTTGCAGCAGTGAGCGCGTCATCCTGTTCTTCCCCAGTGATTTGCTTATTGAATAAAGGTACATTTTTTTGTTCACATTTACCTGTTTATTAAAATTTCTGTCAATGTTCATTAAAATAAGCCCTCCCCTGAAAATAAGCCCTCTGGTGTTTTTCTGTCCAAAAAAATTAATAAGACCGTGTCTTATTATTGGGGAAACATGGTAGTAGATTTTCCTCAGTAGGACAAAGTTAGTCTTTGTGCAATTCTCACCAGGTTTTAGTCTCCCTCCTTCCCTTTCTCTCCTCCAGCTTTTTTTTTTTTTTTGGCAGTACTTGTGATTTCTTTCATGAAGAGAACTCCTGGTGTGGATAGTTGTCCAAAGATGGAACTTAAAGACTTGCCTAGGGCATGGAGAGACATAAATACTTTCTTTGTCCACGGTCATCCAAATAGTCAAGCCTTGAATCCAGGTCTTCCTGACTTCAAGGTCTATTCCTTATCCAGTCTGCCATATAACCTCAGTAAAATTACTTATATTCTGCTCTGACTTAGAAAAAATTCACTTATTCTTTCATAAGTTATCATTAGCATATACTACATAGGAGACAATGTGCTAGGGCTGTGAGGAAGGGGATTTGATTCCCTCCAATGTCAAATGGGAGATACTAAGAGACATCTTTGAATAATATCTAGAGAACTGATCTTGGGATCAGGAATATCTGGGTCCAGGTCCTGCCTGTAACATGTACTGTCTATGGCCATGGCCAAATCCCCTACCCTTTCAGTGCTTCATCCTAACCAACCCCTGCAGTTATGGTCAATCTAGCTTGTATTTAATCAGAAGAAGGGATTGTTCATGGCCCATGACCAGTAAAATGAAGAACTAAATTCAGCAAAGAAATAATTGATAATAATGATGGTGCTGCTAATGATAACAGCAACAACAATAATACTTAGCATTTATATAGAGCTTTAAGGTTGCAAAGTACTTTACAAATATTAACTCATCCTCACAACAACTCTGGGAGGTAGATACTATTATTATCCCCATTATACAGATGAGTAAATTGGGGAACACAGAAGTTAAGTGACTTACCAGGGTCATACAGCTCATATGTGTCTGAGGGTAGATTTGAACTCAGGTCATCCTGACTGTAAGTCTAGCATTCTATCCACTGAGCCACCTACCTGTCTATGTATACTTGGAGGAGAATGATGTGATGGGCTTGATTGCATTTTAACATTATTTTGAGATTACAGTAAACATTATTTACCTGCTTGATCCTGCTTTCTCTTGTTCTTATGGAAATTTAAAGACAATTTTCTGAATATTCATAGTTTTCACAGGTTCAAAATTCCAAGAAGAGACTGAGACATCATCATTGGGACTGTTCCTTGGACCCACATGTTCTTTCATTAATATTCATCTAGGGATAGCAGCTAGGTGGCACAGTGTGCCCTGGACCGATGTCAGGAAGACCTGAATTTAAATTATGCTTTAGACTCTTGTGTAGGCAAGTCACTTAACCCCATTTACCTCAGTTTTCTCACTTGTAAAATGGGCTGGAGAAAGAAATAGCAAACCACTCCAGTATCTTTGCCACAAAAACTCCCCAAAAGGCGTCATGAAGAATTGGACATGACTGAAAAAGACTAAACAATAAAAAGGATATTAGGCCTGGTGTCAGAAAGCAAGGGAGCTTATTTGAAGGCAGCATTTTCTTTGAGACTAGAAGGTCCAAGCATGTCAATTAACATAACAATATTATATTTTACTTGGAAAGAAAACATTTCATCCTATTATCTCTATTTTCTTTTACTTAGGGATAAAAATAAAAATGTATTGTATCAACTGTCACAACTTATTCCTTTGAAATATTCTTAAATTTCAGTCTTAGTATTAAATTTGGTACACAATCAGAAAAGCCAAGACAAAGCTATGTTCTTCATATAATTAAGGAAGAAATAAGATATAAATGTGTGAAAGCTTGATGATGGAAATTCGGTGAGCTATACCTTTCTTTCTCCTCTAGAGGAAGGCCAGTTGTCAACATTTTGGGGAATATATTTCAATTTGAATCCTTTTTTATTTAAAGCTTACCAAAAGCCTGGAGGATGTGCCAGGGACATGAATAACCGGAATATTAGTTAGACTATAGTAAGTACATGAGAGAAGTCAATTAAGAAATCATTTTTGGCTGTGAAAACATAGTGAAGAATGAGAAGTTTTCACAAAGGTAGGAGTATAAGGTAGGAGCTGGGAAGAAGTGTATTTTATTTATGATAATATTACTTATGTAGCACCTTAAGACTGGGAGCCAGTGCTATTATTGTCCCTGTTTTACAGATGAGTAAAGTGTGTTAGACAGAGATTAAGTGACTTTCCCAGGGTTACACAGCTAGTAAGTGTGTGAATCTGGATTTGAACTCAGGTCTTCCTGATTTCGGATCCAGCATGAACAAAGACATAGAAAGAAGAACAAAACAAGATAAGTTTTGGGAATAGTGACTTAGTTTGTTTTAACTAGATCAAAGTACCTGGACAGGAATAGTAGGAGATAAGGCTGGAAAAGGCAGGTTGGAAGAATTTGAATGCCAGCTTAAAGAGTTTGGACTTGTTTCTAAAAGGATTGATGAACCACAGTGGTGTGCCTCTCACAAAACTGACACTTAATACTGTTTGTTGAACTGCTGAATGATGCTACCAGAGCAGTTTATTAGGAAAATTACTTTGGCAGAAATGTGAAAGTTTTAGGTTGTGGAAAAAAAAGTTACGTGTTTTCCCCAAGGTCACTAGGTTAGTAAACTTGAAGGAGGTCTTCTGAATTCTAGTCTAGGGCTTTGTGGATAAAGAAAAGTATTAACTAAAGGGGTGATGAAGCAAATTATTTTGCTTCAATGTGCCTCAGTTTCCTTATCTGCAAAATAAGAGAATTGTTAATGAGGCAAACTAAATATAATAACTCACATTTATAAATCACTTTAAAGTAAGAGTCAGTTTGGCATAGTGGACAAAGTCAGCCTTGGAACCAGGAAGTTATTGTTTGTTCAGCTGTTTTAGTCATGTATGACTCTTTGTGACCCCATTTGGAGTTTTCTTGGCAAAGATACCGGTGTGGTTTGCCATTTCCTTTTCCAGTTCATTTTATAGATAAGGAAACTGAGGCAAACACTATTAAGTGACTTTCCTACACAGCTAATAAGTGTCTGAGGTCAGATTTGAACTCAAGTCTTCCTCATCCCAGGCCTGGTGCTCTATTTGCTGCACTACTCAGCTGGGACCAGAAAGACCTGGGTTTAAATTCTGCCTTTTATGTATACAGCCCTGGTTTTGTGACCTAGACAAATTACTTAACTTCTCAGTGCTTTAGTTTATTATATATTTAAGAAGAATAGTAAGTTGTATATAATAGATTTTCAGTTTCATATGCAATCATCTTTTTTATTATTATGGAAATGCTTGCTTTATTCCATAAATTAAAAATAAAAAAAAGATATAAGACTGGGGATGAGCCTCTGGGCTGTGGTGTGACTGACAAAGATTAGTCACCCTCACTGGAAGATTCTTTGGTTTAAATTTCTAGCTTAAAGTGACTCTTAAGGCTGTTAGTTGCAAAGATGTTGCTGACTTGCATTGGTAGAAGGGGTTTCTTCTTCTCGGAGTTCTCTATACCATGAAATCACAGGTTGAATTCCTATCCCTTTAAGGTATACAAAATGCTTTCCTTGTAGCAAACCTGGGAGGTAGGTAGCCCAGATGTTATCTTCATTAAACATGAGGACACATAAGAGAAATTAAGTGGTGTGGCCATGATCACCCAGTTATTTTAATTGTTGTACCCAGTATTAGAGCCTAATCTAAGCCTTTTAAGTTCTGAATCTCATGATCTTTCCAACATACCATCCTGGTTAGATGACCGCTGAGCTCTAAAACTCTGTATTCCCTGGCTTAAACAATCTCCAGGGTCACTTCTAGCTTTCAGTTCTTCCGCATTAAAAATTCCTTAAAAAACATTCTTTGAGAATTATTTTAACTGATGCTGTTTCTAGGAAATCTTGCTTTACTCATTCAGACCTAGGAACCATTTGACCTTTGGGCAGTGTCCTAGGGCTGCTGGAGATGAGCAAGGATCATTAGATTTTTTGTGCCATCAGCATCTTCCCCTTGTGCAAGCCAGCAGCTAGTTTCACATATAACTACATCACTTCTCCCCATACCCCATCTTTTTTTTTTTACCACTCTCCCCACCCCAATAACCAACCTATGGATGCCTAAATGCAGTGCATCCACTTTAGCTGCTATCCTTCTTGTGCTTTGGATAACAACCAGCTCCATAAAGAGGATGTCCTTAGACTGAATGAGCCTTTCTTAATTTTTATTCAGGTCTCAAGGAAGTGAGTTT
Source organism: Petaurus breviceps papuanus (assembly GCF_028583685.1). Classification (NCBI taxonomy): domain Eukaryota; kingdom Metazoa; phylum Chordata; class Mammalia; order Diprotodontia; family Petauridae; genus Petaurus; species Petaurus breviceps. The sequence continues at coordinate 86,207,359 of NW_027185655.1, read as the reverse complement.
TGGTAGCTCTATTCTTTCCAAACTTTTTTCTTCCTTATAAGAGCAAACAGAGCCAAAAGAACTTTTGGGCAGTTAAGTGATGCAATGGATGAAGTGCTGGGCTTGGAGTCTGGAAAATCTGAGTTCAAATCCCATCTCAGACATTTATTAGCAGAGTAAACCTGGGCAAATCACACAATTTCTCTCAGCTGCAGTTTCCTCATGTGTAAAAAGGGAATAATAGCATCTACCACAAAAATGCTGTTATGAGGCTCAAAAGAGACAACATATAGAAAACATTTTGCAAATCTTTAAGTGCCATATATACATTAGCTATGAAAAAAATGCTTTGGTTTAATTGCTTATTGCTGGATTTTCATTTATAGAAATCCATTAAGTAGAATAAAATTCTTCTGTGGGTGAATGTTTTATAATTCTAAGATAATCCTCTCCACCAATGCTTTCTGAACTTAAAAAAAATTTAGAAAAAATACATTACCAAGATGCAAACAAAAATTGTGTATTAAGAAGCCTTTTATTTACTAACTACAAATTCTTAAACCATATTTTGCTGCTGGGTTCAGGAAGGGAGCCATCCAAACTTGGGTTATTAGCCTATAACTCAGGCAGTTCTGGGAGCTTAGCCTGGAATGTCTTTTGTCCTCTAATCATATATTTTAGATCTCTCTAGGGGGTGGTGAGAAAATCTTGACGCTCAGTTATAACTCCCACACTGTCAGCCTCATCTCCTAGCTGAACCTTTCACAAACCCTTCACTATATTCCTGAATGGTTGCACTTTTTTAAGGACACTTACCCTTACTTTGGTTGTCACTAAAAGGAGGGAGCAGGGATGCTTGAAATGAACTGTTGGGAAGGTATGATATTTGGAAGTTTAGTGGTTTCCAGGATTATGTTACTAGAAGTTTTGCTATCTACTTTTTCTTTCCTTTTCTGAAGCACTATTGTACTGGAGAGGCAATGAAGTAGATAGAGGGCTGATCTTGGAGTCAGGAAGACTGAGGCATGCTATCTTGGAGATCATGGCAAAGAATTTCTCCACAATCACGCGACTAATTGAGATATATACGTTCCCATTGTACTTAATGTCAACTGTTAAAAAGCTTTTAATACTACCATTCCCTCTATTGCATTGACCTGAGTCCATATCTTCCTGACATCCAAGATCAGCCCTCCATATATTTTATTATATGAAGTCCTGCAGAAAATTATTTCAAGTCCTGCAGAAAAAGGGAGGAAAAAGAAAATTAAACAGAATTAGTTGATTCAGTAGAGCAAAATCCTACCTAAAAATCTCTTCCTCCTTATGGATATATTATTATTACAAATAATGCCTATGAAAAGTGCATTAGAGAATTTTGGTTGATGACCTTTTGGTTATTAATACCAGGTAAAACATAAGACAAATAGAATAGAGGTTTCCTAAAGCCACTGACATGGAGTACTCAAGCCATGAGTCCAAAAGGAAGACATCCACGGATGATTGTCTTTGAAGTAGTCCTTTTGTGGATGGCATAGTGCTATTACATTGAACCCATGAATGTCACAGGACCTCTGAAATTAGTTCTATATACACTCGAAAGGATTTTGCTACACATACAGGAAAAACTAATTAGTAAAGAATACCTTTTGTTCAGACTATGGCATCTAGTTAGGACAGGCCAAAAAACTTGTCCATCTGTGCCTGTCTATCTCTTTCTATCTGCTGGGATATATGAGGTGTTCAGGGAGGACTAACACTTCTGGTGTGAGGGCTTGGCAATCCTTTTTCAGGGATATTCATTCACCTCTGGTATTCCCTGTCACCAAACTCTCACCTGTGGTTCCGAGCTGTAGTATGTGCAGTAGCCACATCCTGGTGGGGCTAAACCAGACTGAAGGAAACCGACAGGTCTCAAACATGTTGGTGAGTTAGGGGGGTGTCAGCCCCAAGTATGTGAAAACTTTCCCCGAAAGAATGAGCAGATGAGAACAATTTGTTCCAGTGGCCATGAAGGTGGTTGAAGCTGGTTATATAGAGTATTGGAGTATGCACATACATTGAAGACACCAAGGTCATCCACCGAATCCCAGGCAATTGCCAGTTATTCTGACTTTTGTCTTGTCACTGGACTTTGATGACTCAGAAAAAGAGTGAGGCTGATGACTTAGTGCAACTCTGCCTCACTTAAATCCAATTCACATGATGTCATTGGTCTTCTTTGAAAATTAAGGGTGAACAGCTTCCTTTCTTCCTTTCTATCCATCCATCCATCCATCCATCCATCCATCCATCCATCCATCCATCCATCCATCCATCCATCTTCTCTCTCTCTCTGTTTTGTACTGACACTATCTGTGAATAATGAATCAGTCCCAAATGGATCATAAGAAAGAATGTGTGTAGTCATTGAGATCATAGCTGATCCAGGCCCTCATCAACTCATGTCTGGACTACTACTATAGTCTACTGGTTGAGTTTCTCTTCTTACTCCAGTCCACCCTCCACTCAACTGTCAAACTGATCTTCCTAAAGTACAGGTCTGATTATACAACCCTCTATTTAATAAGTTGATGTGTATCTCCCTGTCACCTCTATATCAACTATAAAATCCTATCTTCCATGAGAAGCCCTGTGCAAGCTGGCCCTCTCCTTCCTTTTCAGCCTGCTTACACTTATTCCTCACCACGTAATCTTTGATCCAATGATACAGGCCACATTACTCTTCCATCTTCAAATATTAGGTGTCTTTACTGGTTGTTCCTTATACCTGGAATTCTCTCCCTCCTCACCCCCATCTCCTGGCTTCTCTGAATTCCTTCACATTCCAGTTACAGCTTTCCTTTTACAAGAAGACTTTCCCAGTCCCCCCTCAAAAACCTTTCCTCTGAGATTATCTCCAAGTTGAACCATGTGTATCTCTTTGATATATAGATCCTTGTGAATATGAACTATTTTTTGATCAAGATGCTCATGATCTAATGGGGGAGACCAAATGAAAACAACTATGTACAAACAATATATAAAGGATGATTTGTATATAAACAACAGAGAAAAGATTCTAGCAATAATGCAGCTTCTCATGGAAGATAGAATTTTAGCTCATCTACATTGGTCTTGAGCCACAGGTTAGTTGCCTCAGGTTGGTACCACTCAAGTAAGATATATCATAATTTGACCCTGTTTTACTGTTACGCTAGCTGCTGCCATTGTGAGAGGTTGTGTATGCAATTGTGCGTGTTGTGTGTGTGTGTGTGTGTGTGTGTATGTATAGGCATAGGAATTAGCCATGAGACAGGTAATGCAACCTGAAACTAGGGAAGTAGTTGACCAGAGCCAAGGCATCCATTGTCCTGTGACCCAGGGGTATTTTTGTCAACTTAATTCTGCTAGTGAGTTGCAAGCAGAGCCATCTGTCAGGATGTATGAAATCAGAACAGGAAAAAAGAAGTTCATTCTGGTAAACGAACCCATGGTGTGAACAATATGAGAGTCTTAAACTCAAAGGAGGGTAAATAGAGGCTTCTCTCCATGGTCCCAGGTCAGGTAGTCTCCAGAGAGGAATTTATCCAGATGTCTAGGACAGTAGATATGAGACAGTGTTACCATCAGAGGAAGATTCATCATAGGCTAGAAGCCTTAGAAACATTCCATTGGCTCCTTGGATGGAGGTCATATAACCTGGCCAGGGTATGGGCTTCCATACTGAAGCTACAGTTAGAGAGAAAAGCAAATTCTTTGGGTTTTTTTTTTTTTTTGCTTTTTGGAGGGGCAAAGGCAGGGTAATTGGGGTTAAGTAACTTCCCCAAGGTCACACAGCTAGTAAGTACATCAAGTGTCTGATGCTGTATTTGAACCGAGGTCCTTCTGACTCCATGGCCAGTAGCTGCCCCTGAAAAGCAAATTCTTAAGATGCTTAATGGAGTCCTTGAACTTAGCCCATCACAGAGAAGTCCGGAAATGATCCAACAACCAGTCCAGGGAGAATAAGCCTGATAACTCTGGAGAGAGCTTGGGAAAAACATATCAGAAAGAAAGGACAAGAGAACTTAAAAAAAAAAAGCTTAAATCCCTTGCATTGTGTGGCACAATGGACTGAGATAAGTTAACAAGATCTTTTTACATTTGAAGAATTTACATTTTTTAAAATTTTAAGCTAGGTGGTAGGAACCATGTCTAAGAGAAGGGAAGGTGGTGACAGTGAGAAACCAGGAGAAGGCATTAGTGAACTCTTTCTCTGGTCTTGCTGGTCATACAAAATAGGATTAACTGGAAGCCATATCACATTTCTTAATTTTTAGATTTGAAGAAGCCCAATATTGTTTTTTGTTAGTGTTCTCTAAAGGACAAACTGATGTTTTTTGTTTGTAGTTATGGTATCATTCAAATCATAGGCAATGATTCTAAATATTTTATTATAAAGTTAGAGGAAACTGAACAATGTAGAGGTCAACTGAGTTGTCTAAGGTGATGCAACAAATAAAAAGCAGAACTAGACTTAAAATATAAGTTCAGCACATTTTCCTCTGTTTCATATGACTTTTTTTTTTTTAAAGCTATTGGGGTTAAGTAACTTGCTCAAGGCTACACAGCCAGTTATTTCTGGGTGTGGTGCTAAGTATCTGAGCCTGGGATTTGATTCCCAGGTTATTCTGACACTGGGGCCAGTGCTCTTACTTGCTGAGCCACCTGGCCACCCCTTCACATGACTTCTTATAGTGGTGTCAGTGTCTTTTATTTTATTTTTATTTATTTATTTATTTTACATTTTGACCAACTTGTTTAATGATTCACTTCATTTTTCATATTCTTTCATTATTCATTCATTTGGTATTCATTATAGTAACAGTGACCATAATGATTTCCATTAAGAATTACAATGAATATCATATATTCTTTCTTAAGAATTGTTTTAATATAATACTCACATTTATCACGATAAATATTTTAGTAAAAAATAAAAGCTTTTAGTAGTATTGCATTTTACTATGCAATCCCAAATTTCTTTGAATTTTAGTCATTAATTAATGTCCACTTGAATATAAAGAATTATTTGTTGCATCATCCAGAAAGGTAAAATTCCATCCTACTACAATTGAGGAGTCCAAAGTCATCCAGATTGCCATGGACATTCCTATTTGTTCCAAGAAATATAATTTTAATTATAACAATTACATATAAATTTTTAAGCATGAGTAGAATTTCCCATTACATTTCTTAAATGTTCTGCCCTTTAGAATGTCTTTTCTTCAAGCACTCATGGAAATAAATGCAAAAATTCAAATTTAGATCTCTACAGTGGCCCTGCTACCACAACATGTGATTGGAAATTGTGATGCTTATGTTATAAGAGATTATGGGATTCTTAGATACAAAGTGACTTTAACTATTTCAAGGGAAAGTATATTTTCCTTTCCTTGATTGCATCCATACATTGAAGACAACTTTCCTCCTGCCCACTAGTGGGTGTCAGTGTCTTTTAAATAACAAACAAATAAAATAAATAAATTATAAAAAAAATTGTTCTGCTCATTATAGAAAGGTTAAAAAACAAAAATAAAAGTTTGAGTTCTTTTGTATTCTAAATGCAGCATAGTACAGTGGAAAGAATGTCTGACTTCAGAGTCAAAAGTTCAAATTTCGAACTTTCTGCTACTTTCTATCGTGGGTAACTCTGAATAAGTCACTTATCTTATTTGACCTTCTTGGTAAAATGACAGAATTGGACTAGATAATCTCTGAACTCTCTTCTGGCTGCAAATCTTTTTAATATATGCAAACATTTTGTTTTTAATTTTTCTTTTGACATTTTTCTGTGTTTTTTAAATGCCCAAAGTAGCAATAATACCTATTTTAAAAATGACTAGCAGAAGTTTAAGAGACTTTAGGTGTCCTAGACCATGAATGTTTTACCCCATAGCTCCTAATCCTTTTAGGGAAGCATTGGCCTAAATGACCTTCCCTGGTATTTAGTTCAAGTCCCCAACTAAAATTTCAGACTTAAAAAAAAAAAAAGTTACATCCCATATTAAAATCATGTCCCTTGTTAAAGCAATTTGTATTTGTAGGCAAGTGTCTATGTTAGTTCTATTATGCGTCAAATTAATTGTTCATTACAAGTTTGTTTTATTCAATTTGAATTTGTGTTTCTCTGGTAGTTCTCTGTATGTGAAGCATTGCTCTCTATTGGATGGCTGCTGCAATTGACAAGACTTTGAAGAAAGATTCTCCTTTGTTTAATATGCTTTATTTAGTTCAATTTCAATAAGTTTGTTAAGAACAGACTACTTGCAAGTTGATGTGCTAAGTTCTGGGAATATAAAGATTGTTGGTGTTTGTCCTTCATTCTTGAATAGGACCATGATATCAGGAAGGTGATACCATCCCCTTTGGTCCAGTGGAAAGATATAGATCAGGACGAGTGGAGATGGTTCTAGATGCAAAGGGAGGCTTTGGTCTTTTTAAGCCAAGGTCTTTCCTAGTTCTCAATGTTCTGGAGGCAATGCCCATTCAGTGATTAAAGCTAGGTAAGAAAAGAGGCAAAGAATGGCCTCTTTAATACAGCCCCTTCTTTCAAAGATCTTGGAGGATCATCTCCTTGGAACTGAAATAGACCTTAGTATCTTTGAATCCAACTAATTAATTTTACCCACATGTGGAAAATGAGGTCCATAGAAGTCAAGGGTCTTGCTCAGAGTTACAAACATGGCATTCAAACCCATCTCTTCCTTACAGTAGTAAGTCCAAAGCTGTATATTTTATACCCCAGTGCTTCTTAAGGTCTTATAATTTCCATGTCCCTCAAATTCTTTATCTTTCTTTATTTCTTCATCTAAGGTGTATACACCTATCTGTGAAAGAATAATTTCCGCACTCCATTTATTCTCTCACTTTTTTCTAAAGGAGTCCTATTTGTGGAAGAGTGTTGTGGAAATTGGGTGGAGAGCATATCTTGGCTTCTCTTTAGTGACAGCTTCTTAATTAGAATTCTGCTTTGTTGGTAGTGTGCTTGGCTCTATAGAGCCAATGGTTAAATTTTTAGTGCAAGCATTTACTTGGAAATGGCAAACACTGCAAATCAGGGCTTGCTTTATTGTTTTGTTGTTTGTCTAGTCTTAAGAGATAGACTGTTAATAATGCAAATCAGACTTAAATATGTGTCATATGTATGGAAAGCTATTTGTTAAAATTTGCCAGAACTCCCCTAATAGTCTCTGGGCACACAGAATAGTCTGAAACAGTAAGCTATTGACTGTATTTCCCTTCCCCTTGCTAGTTGTGGGTGTGTAACCTTTCCCCCTGTATACTGGAATTAAGAACCTGAGTGCCTTTGATCTTAAGATCATAGACTTATAGAGGGAAGGTACTTTAAAGATCTTTGAGTCCAACCCCTTCATTTTATGTAGAGGGGAACTAAGGCCAGAGAGGCAAAGTTACCTTCCTTGGGTTTCATGGCTAATAAGTGATAGGACCAGTATTTAAATTCATATCTTTTGACTTCAAATTCATTGCCTTTTCTCCCATACCACTTTCCTTTCAGGGGAAAGTTTGTCTACACATGAACTGATTTAGGAAGAAAAAATCATTTTTACTTTAAAGAGAAAATATCAGGAATGATGGGAAAGCTAGATGGAAAGTGGACCCCACAATGGAAAAATCACAAATAATGTATAAGTGGTAACCTACAGAATAGTTAGCTGGCCTCATTTCATCCCAGAGTAATAGGGAATTTCCCTTCTCTTAGTTGGAGCCTCTGCTTCAGGGTTTTGGCATTTTATTCCCACCAGGATTGCTGGGAACTTTGGTGCCTGTGGCCTTTGGGTACCCACATGACTATGAGGCATAATATTAGTTCTCCTTCACCATGAACCAACCCACACAGCAGAGAAATAGCCCATTTTACCTTTAACTGAAATTCAATATTCACTGAAGAATTAGAAATGAACACCAGTGTTCTTCACATGACTTACAGCCACGCTAGATTTATCATGGACATTCTGACATTGTATTCCTTTTTTTTTTTTTAAGCAATTGGGGTTAAGTAACTTACTCAAGGTTACATGGCCAATTATTTCTGGGTGCTAAGTATCTGAGCCTGGATTTGATCCACAGGTCATCCCGACACTGGGGCCGGTGCTCTTACTTGCTGTGCTACCTGGCCACTCCGACTGTATTCCTCTTTAAAAAATGTTTAACCTATATATTCCAAATGGAATCACTAAAGCATGATTTTGAAGACAGTTCAAGGAGTCCCTTTAAGGAAAATGAGGCACTGGGCCCATGGGCTTTGCCCTAATAGTTTTTCTCATCGTTGTCCACTTTGAGTTTTCTCTCTCTCTTTTTTTAATTTTCCTTTTTGGAGGGGTAAGGTAGGGCAATTGGGATTAAGTGACTTGCCCAAGGTCACATGGCTAGTTTTTGTGTTAAGTGTCTGAGGCCAGATTTGAACTCAGGTCCTCCTGACTCCAGGGCCGGTACTCTATTCACTGTGCCACCTAGCTGCCCCAACTTTAAATTTTCTCTAAGGTAGGGAACCAATGAAACCCAGTGATATTTGTTACATGTAACTTTTTATCCTCCTAGGAGTTTTCAGTGGGGTAAGATATTTTTTTCTGAAAGGTAACTAGATTTAGACCTTGGAAATTAGAGTTTGAGGCAGTTGGGACAGATGGGACATGAGAATCAATGTAAATGAATTCTCCCTGAATTTTTTTCCCCTCTTTTTTTGTTTAATAAACATTCACTTTATTTATTTATTTATTTATTTATTTATTTTTACACTTTCTCACCTTTTTCCTATCCTTGGCTTTCTGGAAGATGTTGAAAGGCTTTTCAAAGCTGTCTATCCCCATCAAGTCTATGGTCATTTACCAATTTTATATCAAGAAGCAGTGTGGTATAATAGATGGAGAGCTAGTCTTAAGGAATATGAGTTCAAGATCTGCCTCTGACACATCCTGACCGTGTGACCCTGGGAAAGTCACTTAACATCTTAGACAATAAGTTATTGAAAAGGTGCATTGGTAGAAGGAGTTTTTTTCGCTGGTTCTTCCTACATTAGGAAGTCACAGTTCAGGTCTGAGACAAAAAAGTACTGAAGTTAACCTTCATTTTGTCCTCAAATAAGGACAAGTCAAAGTCTTTGCTGCCTCCTAAGGATACCACAAATGTGGGTATTCTGGGATCTTTGAAATAATCATTGATACCTGAATATGAGCCTCATTTACTTCAGAAAGGACACAAGTGGGATAATGGATTGGCTTTAGAGAAAACAATAGTATATATGGCCTCTGTTCTAGTTGAGTGCTGTTGAGCACTGTGTTAGGTATGTTCCAATTAAATGCTTTTCTTGGACCTATTTTGATTCCATTGCTAAAAATAAAAATTTTTTCACCAGGGCAAAATATTTTAGGAGTATGTGTCCATAAGTCTAGTCATACTATTACTGTGGTAGGCCAGCCCTTGCCACTATTGGGATTGGTAGAGGTGGGGGGAAGGAACATCCAAAAGAAAAACACTATGGCCATGGGACCCTGATTTGGCATCTGTGTGAAGGGGTAACTTGGGTGATAGGACTGTGGGTGTCGGTGACTGTCAGTGCATGATCAAATTGTGAATAAATATAAAAATAGAGATTTGAACCCAGCTCTGCTCATTCTCAAGTTCAGGGCTCTTTCTGGGTGTACCATATGATCATTCTTTAAAAACAAAAACAAAACATCTCTCAATACAGTAACTATTGTTCTAATAAACAGACATGGATCACTACACCAAAAAATCCTACCAGTCTTCTAGGGTGAGAGAATATTTAAAAATGCCAATACTATAAAAACCTAGCAATTGGGATGTTTGATTTAAAAAAAAAAAAAACTGCTGGGAAAATTGTCCAGAAGTATGGAAATTAGATTTAGATAAACATCTCATACCATAAACCAAGATAAGTTCCAAATAGACTATGACCTAGATATTAAAGGTCACATCAGTAAACAAATTAGAGAAACATGGAAAAATATACCTTTCATATCTATGGATAGAAGAGAAGAATACTATCCCTAAACAAGGGATAGAGAGGATCACAGATGATTAAATGGATAATTTTGATTACATAAAATTAAAAATTTTTCCAAAAACAAATCCAATGAAACTAAGTGTAAATGGGAAATGGCTGGGAAATACAATCTTTGCAGCAAGTTTTTCTGATGAAGGTTTTATTTCCAACATATAGAAGGAAGTGATTAAAAAACGTTTTTTTTTTTTTTTTTGGAGGGCAATTGGGGTTAAGTAACTTGCCCAAAGTTACATGGCTAGTTCTTTTGTATGGGTGTTAAGTAGTGTCTGAAGCCGGAACCGAACTTGGTTCCTCCTGACTCCAGGGCCGGAGCTTTACTCACTGCGCCATCTAGCCACCCCAAACCGATTCAAATTTATAAGAGCTATTCCCCTCTGGGATTAATGATCTAATGATATGAGCAGGCTGGTTCTCACCTGGATAAACAGAGGTTATCTATAGACATACGAAAAAAATGTTCCAAATCAATGCTAATTAGAGAAATGTAAATTAAAGGATCTCTGAGGTTCCACCTCAGACATATGAGATTGGTAAATCTAAGTAAAAAAAAAAATGACAAGTGTTGTAGTGGCTTCAGGAAAACAGGTACTGTTGGTGGAGCTGAGAATTAGTCCAGCCATTCTGAAAAACAATTTAGAATGAAGCTCCCAAAGATACTAACCTAGGTATAACTTTTAATCCAGGGATACTACTACTAGATCCATATCTAAAAGAGATCAAAAAAGTAAAAATCTTACATGTACAAAATTGTTTTTAGCAGGTTCTCTTTTGTGTTGGCAAACTAAGGGGATGTCTTTTGATTGGGGAATGGCTGAACAAATTGTATTTTATGAATGTGATGAAATATTTTGTAACAAATGAAAAAATGATTTTGAAGAGACATGGAAAGACTTATATGAACTTATATGAACTGATGAAGTGAGTAGAACTAGGAAAATGGTTTTTATTATAGCATCAATATATTTAAAATGTATTTTGAAGAATTTTATAAATCAAGGAAGAATGAAATGAGAATAAGTAGAAGAATTTATTAAGTAACAGCAGCCCCCCTGTAAGGACAAATAGCTTTGAAAGACATAAGAGCTATGAGCATGTTACCCACCCCCTGAGAGAGGTGACAGATATGGGGGTAGAAAGAGACAGATTTTTGAATGTCATATTAGTGAGAAAATGCATTTTCTTGACTATGCATATTGTAGCAAAGAATTTGTTTTTGTTTTCTTTTCCAGTGGGGTGGAGGTGGGAGAGAGAGAAAATGGATTTCTGTTAATTTAAAAAATAAAACTTTAATAAAAATAATACAAAAAAAGAAGGTTAAGGACATCAGTTCTGATCTTCCTCCTTCTTCTCCTATCCACCCCAAACTGCCTCTGCTTCATTTTTCTTTTTCACTCTAGTTTCAGAGGAATATGTGAAATAGACGAATCCCTCTATTTTGCCATTTATTCCATCCTCTTTAGTATCTTTCCATAACTTATCCTAAGGATCATTTTCTGTGTTGGGGCCTCCTTATCGCCTACTTAGTTGTTCATATTTCATCTATCCTGAGAAAACCTTCTCTTGATCCTACCATCCCCTCAAGTTATCATAGAACATATTTTCTTCCCTTTACTGTTTAACTTCTAGGAAGAATATTTTACACTTAATCCTTCTATTAGAGACAACTAGGTGGCATAGTGGTTAGAGTGCTAGTCCTGGAGTCAGGAAGGCCCAAGTTCAAATCCAGCCTCATATACTTACTAGTTATGTGACCATGGGCAAATAACTTCACCTTTCTCTGCCTCATTTTCCTTAACTGTAAAATGAAGATAATAGTAACCAGCTCACAAGTGTTGTTGTGGGAATCAAATAAGATATTATAGATGCTTAATAAATTCTTGCTCCTTTTGCTCTCTAGCTTTCACCTAATGGCAGTCACAGAAAATTTTTTAGAATTCAGTTAGTCCTGCCACTTCTATTAGAATAGAAATGATGCCTTCTTCAAGATGATTCTGCTAGGTTTGGGTAGAGGACAAACACAGCAAAATTGCTATTTAATGCCAAGCTACAGGAAGAATATGATGCTTTAAGCAGCATGTATAGAAGAAATGACACAAAGACTCAATCTGAGCAGTTGGAGATAGAGTAAGCAACTGTGCAGTCAGAGTGACTTTGAAACAATAGATAAAAGTCTTTGAGGCAAAGTCAATGAACCACAAATTACCAGCCTCAACAACCAGTGGGCCCCAGACACAAAGCAAAAGGCCACTCTCATTGGAGTTAGGATGGAAAGGACCATTGGTCACAAATAGCATTTTCATTCACACAGAAATGAATGATGACAATGTCACCAACATCATCTTTCAACACAAAGACAATATAGTTAAGATTGAAAGTACAATATTTAGCAGATACAGTTGTTTAATGAGCTTAAAATAAAAAGATGAAATTCTTTAAGTGTAACTTCTTAAACTGAAATTAATACATGCCCTAAAATCAATTGTGTATTTATGAGTCTGAGTTTAATTTCTGTTACTGGATTCACTTACTGTGTATCCTGGGCTAAGCTTCAGTGGTTCCTGCAATAATTACAAGCAACTAACCCCAAACATGGGGATTTTTGAAGAGCTAAAGTCTTTAATGAGGTCTGAGATACCTTTGATGAAAGGTTTACCAACATCTTTACTATCTACTGATGAGTCACTTACATTTTATCACTTCCTACTAATGGCTAGACAGCTTTCAGAGATATGGTCTAGTGCTTAGCTCTGCACTGAATGACCAAGGATAGAAATCACTGCTTCCTCTGCATCACAATGTGCCAGGCTCCAAGACACAAAAGAAACCCTTACTCTGTTCAATAAGCTTATCAACAAGTATTTTAGCTTTGAGGGAAAACTATATATATATATAACACAACAACCCCGCCCCCCAACTTACAACCAAAAACCAAAAAAAAAAAAAAATCCAAAAAACAAACCCCAAACTCCTACACAATGAGTTGAAAGTTGATCAGTTTTCTCTAGGCCACACTTATAGAAGGCAGCATAGCTTCTTTGGGGGGCCTGGGTAGGAAAGGTGTGAGGGGTAGGGAGAGAAAATAAATGTTTATGAATTAGAAAAAAACAAAACAAAAAAAACCATCCCCCACCCCTGACCCTGCAAGGTAGCAGTTGATTTGAGTAATTCAAAATAGTGGGAAATCACAAAGTCATCTACATTGTCTAACTTACATTAAATTATTGTCCTCTTTCCACCCCAAATAATGGAAAACTTCCAGGTTGTGTTTTAATTAGGTAAATATTAAAGTGAATGTTCCTGTCTTGAGGACATGTTAACTGATGGTGGAAGAATAAGAGAAAACATAATGGTGGATATTAGAAAGTGCCTTTGTATTCTGTGGACTTGGTTGTACTGGAGGTCATCTTTCTTCTCCAGTACATAGTGATGTCTTCTCTCCTTGTTTCCCTTAAGTAACACAGATTTTAGTATTGTCTCTCATAAAAGTGTTAACAGTGGTGCTTGTATACTTGTTGACAAATGCACAAAAGTCCTTTAAGCAAGAATTATAATTGGGAATCTTTATGAGATTTCAAATATAGCATCTTTTTTAGGGAGCCTGTGAGGAGGAACTAGGGAATGAGGGAGGAATGGAGTTTCTTGTTATTTCTATTAATAAAATGAGATTAATGTATCTGTAACTCTAGTAAAAATAAGGAAAGCAAGTTTTTATTTTTATTTTCAAAGATTTAGGAGAATAGATTTGTGCTTTTGTAATTTTATAATATTTGTAATATCTCATTTAATCTTCACCACAACTCTTGTGAGGTACAGTGAACTCTTGGTAAGGAAATTTCATTCAACTATGTAGATCAGTACCTGTTCTGCAGTCTGAGAGTCAGGGTTATTGAGGTTAAATGACTTTTTGAAGGTTATATAGTGAGAATGTTGCAGAAGTAGGATTTGAATCTTAGACTTGCTGACTTGAAGGCAAGCTCTCTATCTACCACTAGGGTAATCCAGGAATATACTTGGATATTTCACCATTAACTAATAAAATTTCAGTATAGCTCTCAATTAACTGATCTCAGAGATCTCAATTAGAAATCACTTTTCCTAATAGTATTCACATTTCTTTCTATATTAAGTATAATAGTTAATGTACTAAGCTTAACTATTAAAGTTGCTGAATATGTAATTTATTAACAATGAAATCAATAATAAAACAAAAACATAGCTAACTACTTTAGTTGTGAGAAAGATCATGGTCAGAATCACTATTAATGATCGTTGAAATGGCAGATGACTTCTCCTTATTTTTGAAAACACAACTGTCCCTTTGATTTCATTCAAGTTATCAAGTAAAGTCTCTTTATAAGAATTCCTTTCACCCTCTTTCCAATGTATAAGTTAAAACAGTATTGTCAAGAAAAAAGTCCTTTTCATCTTTTTTATCTCTGTCGTTTATTGCCCCAAAAGGAGAATGATATCTTTAACATCTCTCAAGTCATCAGTCTCTCCTGACTCTTCATGGAATTGCAGTCAAAACCCTCTAAACTGTCAACCAAACTGCAATCTGAACAACATTCCATTTGGTTCTTAAAGATACATAAACAACATCTATAGTATCTGAAGATGAGCCTAGTGAAACAGCTATTATATGTATATTCACGTCTCCCTCAGAATTCCTTGAAAGCAGAGATTGATCATTTTTATCTTTGTATTTCCAGTACTTAAGCACATAGTAGTTGCTTTATAAATATTTGTTGATTGACTGACTGAATGAACATAGCCTGAGATTATAGTGTTATAATAAGTGGAAGAGTAGTACTACTAACTCTGACACATATTAACAGTTTGACTTTAGGCAAGTAACTTTTTCTTCTGTTGCCCACTCAGGTAAGTCTTTAAGACTAAAATGTGCATAGACATGCTCTGGACTGGCAGAACTAGTTTTACACGAAGAGCTTTCTATGTGGAATAAATGACAGGTCTAGGAAAAATAGGAACACCAAAGGAGAAGAGGTGGCCTAGCTTGTTTGTCTTTCATTTCATGACACCCACGCATCTAAACTCGCCTCCAAGTTTATTACATGGCAGTGATAAAGAGATTATTCACCACTTTGTATCATACAGTTGATTGGGAAAAGGGAATCTTGTTCCTCAGTTTCACTGTTTGGATGCTATGGTCTTTTTATGTTTCACTCTTTTAAAATTATATACATATTGAATAAAATGCATGAATGAATAAAGCATCTATTTTGATCTTAATTTTCCCTGTTATCATAGTAGCTTTTTATGTTCAGGTTTTTTTTTTCTCATTTTCCCAGGCTATTTTCTTGACTTTTAACTTTATGTTAAAGTTTCTGGGGTGGGGTAAAGCTTGGGAGCTTTAGACTTTTCTGCACTCTTGTTTTCAAAGCTACTTTTGGGGGCTTGGAAGTTTTGGGTGCTTTTAAGGTGGTATGATCTTGGGAAAGGTCATTACTTTCCTGATCGGGGCTCTAGTCCTTATCCAAAAAGGACCCCTGATCCTTAGTAACATAATTCAGAATGCTCTTCAGAGCCCCTATTCCCATGGACAGAAAGTGATATTGCTTCTCAGCAGTATCAACTTCTACATAACCAAAAGGGGAAGCATATTTGAACCCACCTGGAAGTGGTCATAGGCTGTGTAGTTGCCAAACAGAGTCTGGTTCTGCACCTAGTGCCAGCACAGGGGGTCCCCTTATTCTTATTCTGACCAACTGCCAAATTCCCTTACTGTCTCTGGTTTTAGAACTCCTGAAGCTTCTGCTACTGCTGCTGCTGTCACCACCACCAAGTCCCCTACTGTGTTGCATCCACATAGACCCCCACCTCAGGGTCACAGATCTCCCCTTCTAATCTCTTAAGTTGTCTTGGGGTTAGAAGAATGTTTCTCCTGATCTTTTGTTGACTCTTCCTCTCCAGAATTTGATTTGGGTCATTATTTTAAAGTTATTTGGAGGGGAATGTTGAAAGAGATTGGCTGAGTGCTTCTCTACTCCACTATTGTGGTTCTGCCTCCAGAAGTCCTTCAAAGTAACATCTGAGGCTGCCAATTCGGTTATTATTATTATTTTTTTGAATAAAGCATTTACTAAATGCTTACTATGTTCAAAGCTGTGCACTAAGCACTGGGTATACAGAAAAAAATCAAGACTACCCTTCTTCTCAAGGAGCTCACATTCTAATGGAAAAATACCTATGGAATGTTTTAGCTACAAGTCAAGGAAAAATCCTATGAATCCCTAGGGGCAGCAGCAAAGAAAATATTAATGCCTTTTCAGCTGATAAAATTATATCAATTTTTAATGTTCTCTAAATGAGCTGCTTCCTTATATGTCAGCTATGAGACCTGAGATAGAAGCAGGTCTAGAGATCTGGGATGTGCTGCAACTCCTAGGGCTCTTATTGCTATATGTCTGTTGGTGATAGTTGTCACTGGTGGTAATGAAAAAAGGGGGCCTCTTCTCTAAAATGATTTCTTCACCCACTGATGACTTTGGGGGCTGGGCTGGAAGCAGGTCTGGTGGTTTGGGGGACTTTGCTATTTCTAAGGCTCTTGGGTTCAAGGTCCTGGGATGTCTCCATGAGGGTCTAAGAGGAGATGGTTGCCGAGGTGATGGTGGCAGTTTGGATTTCCTGGCATCCGTTGCTAAGTGTTTTCCTGTCTGGAGGTCCTGCTGCTTCAGCTAGGCTGGCTTACCTAACCTGTATGTAAATATATGAATAAATGAAAAAACTATCCCTTTCTTCCCTTATTAGCATGTATGTAGATTATGGGACTTTATTTAAAAAAGTGCTATCTAAATTAATCAGTCAAGTCACCCATCTGAGTATGGTGCTGAGCTGGACTGTCTATTAAGTAGATTAAAAGGCCCACCAGTAAGTCCACCAGGAAGACAAACAACAATGAAACAGGTAAACAAATGTCCCAGAGGGAAACAATGTTCTGGTGATTAATTTTAGGTAATTGTATAAAGCCACAATTTATTTCTATAATTCTAAGGGGTGGAGAGTTTTTATTCTGGTAGTAAGTATAGGGTATGTGGACAAAAGTTTTAGAAGTTGGCATTAAGACCCCTGTGGCCACTTGTTCATTTTTTCTTTTTACACAGAGGTCAAGGTTGATTTAATTCAATTTCTTGATAAGAAATAGAATTCAATTCTTAACTAGTCCTTTTACAATATGCTTTATAGTATAGAACAAATTAAAGGAGCATTTCTGTAAATTTGTGCTGATTATGCGATACCTTCAATGGTGATAACGTTCTGTATCCTAATAGTGAGAGGACTCCCTCCAGTGGAAGACTTCATTATACATATGAGCTTTCTTTGAAAAGGCATCTTTTTCAGTTTCCTTATGTGGAAATGAATGAAAATGTCTATTGTGGGTTACTTTCTGAATAGGACATTTATCTTTACACCAGCTTTCTGGGCCTTTCTCTTTGTAACCTCTTTGTTCCCATAAGAAAGTAGGCATTTGTTTTGGCATTATTCCAAATATAAGATCAAGGCCTGTAGAAAAGGTTCTTTGGAAATGAGCTATAGTCCTGTTAGGTTATGGATTTTAGAGCTATTATAAATCTTTTAACTTTCTGATTTCAAAAGTAATGGAAGCAGTAAGATGTGGTGGAACGAACACTGGACTAGCTGTCAGAAGACTTCTTGGCTTACAGCCCCAGCTTTCTTACTTAAGCTAGTTATGAAAATTTGGACAAGTTAAGTAACTTCATGTGTCTGGGCCTTAGTTTTCTCATCTGTAAAATGAAGGGATTGAACTAGGTGACCTTTAAGGTACTTTGCATGTCTACGATTCATGACATTGCCCCAAATGAAAGTGATAGCTCTGTCCAGTAAGGTTAAAATGACCTGCTTAAAATGACTTCCCTGTGAGTTGGTGGTAAGTATAGTAGAACTCTATTGTGAGACTAGCATAGGACACAATGCTAATATCTGTGTCCCCAGCTGATATTGAAAGAGACAGAGAGAGATCACAAGTGTGTGTGTGTGTGTGTGTGTGTGTGTGTGTGTGTGTAAGAGAGAGAGAGAGAGAGAGAGAGATGAAGACATAGTAGGTAACACTATATATTCCTTAAAGTAAATTGACTGATATCTTTTCTTCTTCCTTGGCCTCTGGAATAGGATGTATGGGCTGGGGGGGGGGGAGTAGCATTCAGAGCAAAGGATAATTCTTCCTGGGTTTCTATATATTTCAAAATTACAGCTGCAGTGGTCTGAATCATTTTGGCATTTAATTCACTACTATTCCCTGCTTTCCTGCTCTGATTCACAACCAATGGTGGAGAAAAAGAAATAAATTGTTCCCATTCCACTAATTCATTGCATGCCTATTTTGTGCCTCAATTTTCTTATCTGCAGAATGACAATGCCACTTTTCTAGTATTTTCTTAGTCCATGATAGCTGTCTCTTAGGGCTATTGTGAGGATAAGTGAGATAATGTATGTTAAAGACTTAAAAATTTAAAGTGCTATATTCATATCAGCTATTATTATTATTACTAGTATCTACATTATTCTCTTTCCTTTCTCAAGTTCAGTGTACAACTTCCTCTGTTTTAAAACCCTTACCCTTATCTTTGGAGACTTAAATACTGTAACTGACAAGTACATTCTGATATTCAAGTTTATTAACTTCCTTAACCCTCTTCACCTCCTTCCCCATACACAGGTGCTATTATCATCCCCATTTTACACATGAGGAAATTGAGGCTGAGGTAAAATGTCTAGGGCACACAGTGTCTATGAAATGGCATTTGAACCTAGGTTATCTGACTTTAAGACTGATGTTTAATTCAATCTGTCACTCTCAAAGAAAGTGCACACACACACACACACCATCTCACAGAACTTTTTTTTTTTTTTTGCTTTTTGGAGGGTAATTAGGGTTAAGTGACTTGCCCAAGGCCACACGGCTAGTGTTTGTGTTAAGTGTCTGAGGCTGGATTTGAACTCAGGTCCTCCTGACTCCAGGGCCAGTGCTCTATTTACTGCACCACCTAGCTTCCCCCCTCACAGTATTTTTTTTAAAGATTAAATGAGATGACATATATGTATTTAGAGTATACTTAGCATAACTTCATGATTTCTTCTAGCAATTCAATAATGAAGGATTAGCAAAGAAAGAGCAATGAAATGGAAGAGATAGGAGAACAAGATGTTACGATCATAGAGGAAAATCTCATGATTCAATATTTTGGAGGTAGAGCAATTTTGAGAGATGGTACAATCTAATGCATAAACACTCTTGCTGGTAGCTGAGATAGAATGGGGATACAGGTGAAGAGGGTTAAGGAGATTAATAAGCTTGGAGACCAGAATGTACTATATGTTGTCACTCACAGCATTTAAGTATCCAAAGATAAGAGTTAGGGTTGCAAAACAGAGGAAGTTGTGGCTGTCATGTATGTATGTATGTATGTTTATGCATGCATGCATGCATGCATTCATGCATGTATGAGTAAACTGGATAAATTCTAAGGACTCTTCAGCTCTCAATCTATTATTATAAATATGACATTGGACAAATTCCTATCTCTTATGCTAATATCTCAGTGACCTTAGGCAACTCTCCAAGATGATAAGTTGTCCTACAGTCACCAAACTGTATTGGCAGGTGTTTCTACAGCAGGTGTTCCCTTTGCCAATGAAATCACAATCTGAACCCCAAATGAACAAATGAATGAATAAGTGTTGTTAGGCTCTTCTTTTGTTAAAATGTTTGAATCATCTTTTATTTCCATTCTGGATCACTGCCTTGTCATGGCAGAGGGTCTTGCATAGCTTAATGAAACTATGAGCCATGCATTGTGGAGAAAGAAATGGCAAACTAGTCAAGTAAACCCCAAGTATAGTATTAAAATAATAAAAGATATGACACTGGAAGATAATCCCCTCATGTCAGAAGGTATCAAACATGCTACTGGGGAAGAGCAGTGCCCAACTACAAGTAGCTCCAGTACTAATGAAGTAGCTGAGCCAAAGCCAAAAGGGAACTCAGTTATGCATGTGTCTGGTGATGGAAGGAAAGCCTGATGCTATATAGATCAATATTGCATAAGAATCTGGAATCTGGAATAGGAAATCTGTGAACCAAGATGAGCAGGATGTGGTCAAATAGGAGATGGAAAGGCTAAAACACCAACATTGAGGCTATCAATGATCTTAAATGGATGTGAATGGATGAATTTTATTAAGGTGATCATTAACATATACTGCTGCATTCAAGAATCCCTTAGAAGAAGTGGAGTAGCCCTTATAGTCAATAAAAAAGGTGAGAAAATCAGTACTGGGGTACAATTTTGACGATGACAGAATGATATCTGTTCAAATCTTGGGCAAACTGTTTAACATCACAGTAATACAAGTCTATGCTTTAACTACTTATGCCAAAGAGAGCAAAGTTGCTCACTTCTATGAAAACCTACATCTTCTAGAGATAATACCAAATAAGATGTCATTCATCATAGGGAATTGGAATGCTAAAATAGGAAATCAAAAGTTAATTGGAATAATAGGCAAGTTTGCCCTTGGAGTACAAAATGGGCAGTAATTAGTAGTTTTATTAAAATAACTAGCTGGTCATATAGCTCTTTTTCAATAACTTAAGAGGTGTCTCTACACATGGACATCACCAGATGGTCACTATCAAAGTCAGATCAATTGTATACTTTGCAGCCCAAGGCAGAGAAGCTCCATATACATAGTAGGTTAAAATGAGACCTTCAGCTCATTGTGGCTCAGATCATCACTGCTTATTGCAAAATTCACACTTAAATTGAAGAAAGTAGAGTAAACCATCAGACTGTATAGGTATGACTTAAATAACATCCCTTATAAATGTGAAGTGGAAGTAATTTAAAGAATTAAGATTTTGTAAATAAAGTGCCCAAAGAAGTATGAATAGAGGTTCCTGATATTGTGCAGGATATGGCAACAAAAAACATTGCAAAGTAAAAAAAAAAGAAAGCAAAATGGCTGTCTGATGAGGCTTTACAAACAGTTAAGGAAAGAAGGAAGGCAGAAAGTAAGGGATAAAAAGAAAGATATAACCAGCTGAATGTAAAATTTCAGAGGATAGCAAGGAGAGATAAGATGAATGTAAAGAAATAGAAGAAAACAATAGAATGGGAAAGACAATAGATCTCTTCAAGAAAATTAGAGATATCAAGGGGAAGTTTTTTGCAAACATGGGCATGAGACAAGAATAGCAGGGACTTAACAGACATAGAAAAAATTAAGAAGAGGTGGCAAGAATATACAGAAGAACTACATAAATGAGATCTCAACATCACTGATAAACATGAAAAATCATCTGTCTTGGAGAGTGAAGTCAAGTGGGCCTTAAAAAGCATTACTAACAATAAGGCTAGTGGAGGTGATGAAAGTCCAGTTGACTTATTTTAAATCCTAAAAGATGATTCTATTAAAGTGTTGTACTCAATATGCCAGCAAATTTACAAAACTCAGTCGTGACTTCTAGACTGTAAAAGATCAGTCCATAAATTCCAATCTTAAAGAAGAACAATACCAAAAAAATGCTCAAATTACAGAATAACTGTGCTCATTTCACATGCCAACAAGGTTATGCTTAAGATTCTGCAAGCTAGGATTTAGCAATATGTGAACCAAGAATTGTTAGAACAGCCTGGTTTTTTAAAGAGGCAGAGGAACCAGAGACCAAATTGCCAACATTTGCTGGATTATGGAGAAAGCAAGAGAGTTCCAGAAAACAAAGAAGAAAACAAAAACATCTACTTCTGCTTCATTGACTACACTAAAGCCTTTAAATATGTGTATAGCAACAAAATGTGGCAAGTCTTCAAAGAGATGGTAGTACCAGATCATCTTACTTGCCTCCTGAGGAACCTGTATGTGGGCCAAGAAACAACAGAACTGAAAATGGAACAACTGATTGATTTAAGATTAGAAAATGAGTATAACAAGACTGTATACTGTCACCTTATTTGTTTAATTTCTATGCAGAATATATCATGTGAAATGCCAGACTGGATGAATCAATGGTCAGAATTAAGGTTGCTGGGAGAAATATCAATGATCTCAGATATGTAGATGATAGCACTAGGATGACAGAAAGTGAAGAAGACGGGAGGATTCTGAGAAGAAGGTGGAATAGGTGAGAAAATTCCAGGCTCTCCAGATTTACTCCACAAAGGAGATAAAATAATGCCTCAGGATGAACATAGAACAGTAAAAGTAAAATAAGACAGGGGTCCTCCTGGGACAATTAGAGAAGATCTGAAGAAAAATCACAGGAAGATATTTGGTCCCTGGGAAGAGTAAACACTCTAGGCTAGTCATGCTTAAACAACAGGCAGCCAAAGCCTAAGGTTAGTTGGATTGGGAGGCTGTCTTGGCCCCAGCCACAGAAATTTTCACCCCCAGGACAGTGAGGGGAATTGGGCCTCTGAGCCAGGGAAGACTGAGGGGACTTTTGCTGACAAGAAATTCCAGACCCAGCTGTTGCTGCAGAAATGTGGCCTAGAGGATAGGGAGGGGTGATAGTATAAGGGAGGAATCTCTAGAGGGGAAGGTGAGGGAATAGGGTAAAGGGGTATAAAAGGGTGCTTAGATTTGTGGGAATGGGAGGAGAAGGGAGGGATCCCTGGGGGGGGGGGTAGGTTAAGTAATAGGAGGTCAAAGTAGTAGAGGAGTGAGGAGGGGTAGGAAATAAGAGATATGCATAAACATCAAAAGAAAGATCAGGAATAGAATTTGTTAGAGAAAGCACATGTCTATACATGTATGTATGTGTATATATGTATATGTGAATGTATATATCTATATGTAAATATATCCATGCTTAATGGTAACCTGCAGTGGCAGAAGAGGAGGTAGGGGAGAAAAAGAACAAAACAAAAAGTGCACAGCAGAGAACAATAAAAAACCTTACAAGAAACCAAAGAAAAGAATGTGTCATATTTATTATATAGGTTTTCTTGAAGGAAATGTATTGCTATATATTTTGAAACCTCTTTTAATGTTCTGATGTGCACCTCACATGTTTCTTTTTGTATTTTTATTTGTTTCAATATTTAAGTTTATAATATCTTTTTATTCTTTATTGTTTATTTAAGTTTTAGTAATTAAGTCTAAAAAAATAACAAAAAAAGTGGAGATGAACTAAGAAACTTCTTAATGAGGGTGAAAGAGGAGAGCATAAAAGCTGGTTTTGTAAGCAGGTTAGCAGAAACTGGACACTGACCAATATCTTAATACCATTTACCAAGATAAGAACAAAATGGATACATCCAAAATATTATAAGAAAATTTGAAGAATATGGAATATAATACCTATCAGACTTATACATAGGTGAACACTTTTTGAGTAAACAAGAGATAGAGAGCAGTGTGAGGTATAAAATAGATAATTTCAATTATATTAAATTAAAATGTTTCTGTACAAATTAAGCAAATGTAGTCAAAATCAGAAAATTAGGAAAAATTATTATAGAGAGATTTTCAGATAAAGCTCTCATATCCGAAATAGATAAAGAACGTTGTCAAATTTATAAGAATACGAGTCATTCAGCAATTGATAAATGGTCAAAGTATATAACAGGCAATTTTCCAGAGGAAGAAATTAAAACAATTTTATACTTATATAAGAAAATCCTCTAAATCCTTATTGATTAGAGAAATGCAAATTAAAATAATCTTGAGATAAAAATTTACACCTATCTGATTGGCTAAAATGAGTGAAGAAGAAAGGAACAAATATTGGAGGGGATGTGGAAAAATTGGGACACAAATTCACTGTTGGTGGAACTGTGAACTGATCCAACCATTTTGGACAGCCATCTGGAATTATGACCAAAGAATTATTAAACTGCCTATACCCTTTGACCCAGCAATACCACTACTAGGTCTGTTTCCTAAGATGATTAGGGAAAAAGGAAAATAACCTATATGTTTGAAGATATTTAGATCAGCTCTCTGTGGTGGCAAAGAACTGGAAATTTCAGGTATGTTTAACAATTAGGGAATGACTGAACAAAGTGTGGTATATGATTGTGATGGAATACTATGAGAAATGATGAGCTTGATGATCTTAGAAAAACATGGATAGACTTGCACAAAATAAAGAAGGGTGAAATAAGCAGAACCAAGAGAAATTTGTGTAACAATAATATTGTCTTAAGAGCCACTTTGAGTGACTAAGTTATTTTGATTGTTATAAATATCCAATTAATTGCAAAGGACATATGAAAGAAGATGCTATCTGCATCCAGAGAAAGAACTGATGAACAGAAGTATGTTTAGAATGGTTTTACAAATAAAAATTTTTACACACACACACACATACACACACTTGTATGTATGTATGTATTTATGTCTAATAATATGTCTAATGTCTCTAGGGTGCAGTGGGGGGAAGGAAAAAAAGATTTAAAAGTTATATGATAACTATTATATATTTATAAGGAATAGCAAGTAGTACATAAAATTTTGCAGTTTTCGGTACAATAACCTTTTTTTTTTCCTATTTAACTATGTTATGGAAATACTTGTTTTATTTCTTAAGTTCAGAATAAAATAAACAAAATAAAAGCTGTCTTGAAGTTTAACTTCAAAAAAACAAAACAAAAATCTAAGATCTTAGCAATTAGTCCTATAGCTTCCTGTCAAATAGAAAAAGAAGAAATGAAATCTGTGTCAGTTTTTATATTCTTGGACTCAAAGATCACTGTAGATGGTGACTGAAACCCTTAAATTAAAAGACACTTTCTCCTTGGAAGGAAAGCTATAGGAAATCTGGATAGCACACTAAAAATCCGAGACATCACCTTGCCAATAAAGGTCTGTATAGTCAAATCTGTGGTTTTTCCAGTAGCAATGTTTGGCTGTGAGGGTTGGACTATAAGGAAAACTGAGTGCCACAGAATCAACACTTTCAAATTGTGGGGGAAGAGAAAATTTGTAAGAGAGCTTTGAGCAGCAAGGAGATTAAATCAGTCAATCCTTAAAAGAAATTAGTTCAGGGTATTCATTGGAAAGTCAAATGCTGATGCTGAAGTCTAAATATGTGGACTACATGATCCTGATGTTGGGAAAGATTGAAAGCAAAAGGAAAAGGGGACAGCAGAGGATGAGATGGATAGATCGTTTTATAGAAGCAATTAACGTGAATTAGGAGAGACTTCAAGAGTTAGTGGAGGATAGAAGGGCCTACTATGGTATGGTCCATGAGGTCACAAAGAATCAGAAATGACTGAAGACTAAACAACATCTTTCACTAAACATTGACCTTGCATTCTTAAGGTAGGGGAACAGAGATCCTACTTCTCATCAAAGAAATGGATCCCTATGGTGGCTTTCTAGTCTATGCTGTTTTTGACCAGTAAGAAGATGAGAATAACTTATTAAAAAGAGTCCCAAAGTTGATGAAAACAAAGAATTACTTTAAAAGTAAATTTAAGCCTGGCCTCTTATACCTGAGTCCTACATAAGACCATCCTTGGAAGTGGGGGAAACTTCTTAAGATGAAAAGATATATGAAAAAGGTTCAAAAGCTTCCACTCTTGGACTGCTGCTTTCTTCTTGGACTGCCTACTATTTATACTTATGCTAGTGGGATTAATAGCAGATTCAAAAACTGCTTTATGCTTGGAAGAATATATTCCACTCTGAAAGTTCCCAAGGGCCTTAGCAGTTATGTGCTCTATATCTTGGTAAGAGCTACTGATTTTAATACTTTTTTTTTTTAGAGCAATCAGGGTTAAGTAACTTGCTCAAGGTTACACGGCCAGTTATTTCTGGGTGTGGTGCTAAGTATCTGAGCCCGGATTTGAACCCCAGGTCATCCCGACACTGGAGCCGGTGCTCTTACTTGCTGAGCCACCTGGCTGCCCCTAAGCAATTGGGGTTAAGTAACTTGCTCAAGGTTACATGGCCAGGTGTTTCTGGGTGGGTGCTAAGTGTCTGAGCCCGGATTCGATTCACAAGTCATCCCGACAGTGGAGCTGGTGCTCTTACTCGCTGTGCTACCTGGCGCCCCTATACTTTTCTAGTAAATTAACTTCTGAGATATAAGGTTAAATGAATTTGTTTCCTGGTGTGGTTGATGACATACCACAAAATACCCATTGAGAAAGCAATTTCTGCTAAATGTTGTATAGCATAGTCAGGAAAACTTGATCATTGTCTTTCTTCTTCCATCTCTGTCCATCTTCCTTCCTTGATGAATCTCCCAAACTACACTTGAATGTCCTTTGAATTATACAAATGCATATGCTATACTCCAAGGTAGAATATAAGCTCTTTGAGGGCAAGTACTGCATTAAAAAACCAAACAAAACTTTGTATCATCAGCACCTAGTAGCACCTAGCACTTAGTAAGTGTTTAATGAATGCCTAGTGGATTGTTGAATGTTCTATCTAGAAGGTCAGGTTATAACACAGGAAATTATCAAGGTCTGTAGAAGAAAGCCTGAAAAAAAACTTATTATGCAAGGGAAATTGCTATAAGAATGAAAAATATAACTTTCCAGGACTGGTATAATCTTTCTGGGCTTTGATACTTATCATTCTAGTTTATAATTGGAGAAGCAACTGTAGGGAGTAGAAGGAAAACAAAGAAGAGTTAAGAGATTTGAGTTCTAATTCCTATTTGACCATTATCAAATCACTTACCTATATGATCTTTGGCAAGTATTTTGACCTCTCTAGGTCTCAGATTTCTCATTTATGAATGAAAGGGTTGGACTAGATCCCCAAGGAGCTTCTAAGTCCTAAAAGTTCATAACATTGTGACTATCATGATGAACGCAAGGTGAGAAGGCCTATTAACTTTCTTGGGTTAATAAAATCAAGTTTTCTGAACTTAGATTACTTGGATCCATCTACAATGCTTTCTTTTTTTTTTACATTTGCCAGTTATACCATGGTTGAAGAGGAATCTGTGATTTTCTGGTGCTTTCAGGGCTGTAATATTCTCTCTTAAGAAGGCAGCTCTCTTTTATTTTTATTATTTTTTAATTTTATTAATTT
This sequence comes from Petaurus breviceps papuanus, assembly GCF_028583685.1. NCBI lineage: Eukaryota > Metazoa > Chordata > Mammalia > Diprotodontia > Petauridae > Petaurus > Petaurus breviceps. The sequence continues at coordinate 86,180,277 of NW_027185655.1, read as the reverse complement.
GTTTTCTTTACTTTTAGTTTACAAGATTCAATTCCACAATTCCTTGAGTTTCAAATTCTGCCCCCTCTCTCCACTGCCCCCCCCCATGGCAGCATACAATCAAGCATAGGATCTGCAAATACTTTCACATTAGACATTAGTCAGGTTATAAAGACAGATTGCATCAGATGGAATGAGAAATGGTAAAGAGGAAATAAAACCAAACAAGAAAAAGAAAAAGATCAGGTAGTTTGTTTCAATCTGGATTCAAACTCAGTTCTTTCTCTGGATGTAGACATCTCTCTCCATCATGAGTCTTTTGGGATTGACTTATATCACTGCATTGCTGAGAAGAGTTCAGTCTATCAGAGTTGGTCATCACACACACGTTGTGTCTGTAACTGTGTACAAATTTCTCCTGGTTCTACTCTTCTTACTCAGCATCAGTTGGTATAAGCCTCTCCAGGCAAATATCAAGTTCATCTGCTCCTTGTTTCTTATAGCACAATAGTATTCCATTACATGCATATACCACAACTTGTTCAGCCATTCCCCAATTGATGGGCACCCCCTTAATTGCCAATTCTTTGCCACCACAAAAAGTGCTGCTATAAATAAGGCAGTTCTCTTTTAGTCAGGGAGAATAATGGAGGCCCTTTCTGAAGTACTGAGTATTGGTGTTGAATCATAGGATCATAGGATTTAAAAATGGAAATGACCTTAGATGTGATTTAGTTCAACCCCCTTATTTTACAGATGAAGAAATTGAGGTTCATTGAGGCAAGGGCAGTTTATAGGGTTTGGGATCACAAGAACTGAGAATTCAACCATTCTGCAAAACAATTTGTAATGATGCCTCCAAAGATGCTAAACTATTTATATGCTTTAACTCAGGGATACCACAACTAGATTCATATCTAAAAGAGATCAAAGAGAGTAAAAATTTTATATGTACAAATATAGCTCATTTCTGTGGCAACCACTTCTCTACAAATATCTTTTGATTTGTACTCATTGTACTTTGTTTTTCACGTGATCAATGTTTTATAAAAGTCTTTCGACCCTAAATTGTATGAAAAGACATCAAATGAACTGTATAAAAATGACATTCTTCTATTGCCAATAAATTTCTTTTATTGGTACCAAGAAAAGACTAGCTGTATCCAAGTTTACAAAATAGTCCTAAATGTTTTTCAAGTAGTCTGGTTTTATGCAATCCAAAGCTGATTTAGTCCAATCTTCCTTCTTTTTTTTCTGTGAATATGTTGTGTAAGCTTGAAATTTTTTTCATCTATTTGCTTTAACTTGGCAAAATGTTTTCTTTTTAAACTGTATAAAAAACAGTGAGAAAACAGTGAGGGTTGTTTCTCCCCCTCCCCCCCCCCCCGCCCAATTCTGTGATCCTGAGATAGCATTGAAAGAAGAAATTGTGTTGTGCCAAGCACAAAGTGAAAGCAAAACCGTAAAGATTTGAATTTGGTTCAGGACCTAAGAACTGTAACACCTGGTTGGAATGTAACTTCATAGAGATGATTTCTGCCACCTCCTTGTGCATTAGGACAGGTTGAAAAGAAAATTAACTATTCAGGTGCCAAAGTGATATTCTTGAAGCAAGGTTTGAGTATGTCCACAACCCCTTTTCCCCCAAACCCCTATCAATAAACTCTAGTGATTTTTTACTATCTCCAGCATCAAATATAACCTCTTTTGTTGACTGTTAATAGCCCTTCACAACCCGGCTTCCTTTTCCTATTTTTCTAGTCTTGTATGCTATGATCTAGTGATATTTGTTTCCTTAGTATTCCTTAAATAGAATATGGTCTCCTGATTCTATGCTATCTGTACTGGCTATCCTCTAGGACTAGAATACATTCCCCACTGGCTTCTGATTCTTGACTTTCTTCAAAATTCACCTAAAGTCCTTCTTTCTGTAGGAGTACTTTTCCTGCTACTGTTTCCCCTCCCGCCTTCCCCAGTCCTCACTGCCACAATGTACTGCTAGTATGTTCTCTATGACACTACTTTTCATCAATGCTGTTTATATCTTATTATGCAGTTTTTTTTGGTCTGGTTTTTAAACTTTTCTTTGAATCCTCAGCACTTAGCTGGCATAGTCAAAGCTAATGCAGACGAGTTTCTCAGCAAAAGAAAATGATTGAGAGGGAAAATAAGGAAGGATTAGGAGAGGTATCATACACTATTGTCTCTATTTGATAATTGGTCCACTTACCTGCATTTCTCTCCTCTGGTTCACTGTAGATGGAAGCCAGAGTGAATAGAGAGAAGATAACAAAAGCCAGCAAGATGAAGACCACTTCCAGGTTGGTGAATGGCAACTCCATGAATGACAAATGCTGCTTTGCCTACAATGGAAAGCAATCAATTAATTAAAAAAACAACCCCCCCCCCCATAAGAATAATCCAAAAAACCCCAAGAAGATTATGAAAAGAAAGTCAAGCAGTTAGAAAAGGAGATCCGGAATCTTGAGGAAGAAAATGACTCCTTGAAAATCAGAATTGGGCAAGGGGAAGCCAGCAAAGTTATGAGACCAAAAAACAATAAAAGAAAATATAAAGGAGGAAAAAAAATAGAAGAGAATATGAAACATCTCAAAAGAAAATTGATCTGGAGAAAAGATCAAGAAAAGAAAACAAATAATAGGACCACCTGGATGCTATGATCAAAAAAAAGAATCTTGATACAATAATACAAGAAATAATTTAAAAAAATTGTCCTGAAACATTAGAACAAGAGAGAAAAGTAGAAATAGAAAAAACCCACCAATCACTGCCTGAAAGAGGTCTACCAGGCAAGCTCATAAGAATATCATAGTCAAATTCTGAACCCTCCAGCTGAAGGGTGAAATATTATGAGCAGCAAGAAAAAAAAATTTAAATATGGCAGTTCCACAATTAGAATCACACAATACCTAGCAGCAGCCACACTAAAAATCTTCAGGCCTTGGAACACTGTATGTTAAAGAGTAAAAGACCTGGGGTTGTGGCTGAAGCTATCATACCCAGCAAAACTAAGCATAATCCTGAATAGAAAAAAAATGGATATTTAATGAATTGCCAGATTTTTAGGACTTTGTTAAAAAAAACCCAACAACACACACACACACACACACACACACACACAAACTGCACTTGAACTTAAAAGAAGATTTGACATACAAGAGTCAAGATAAATATAGGGTTTGTACCAAGACAAGGGACTTGATAAAGACAGACTGTTTGTTTACCTTTCATATGTACAATGTATGTGTAGGGTTGTTATTAGTAACTGTGCAGTTGTAAGAAAGATTAAGGGAGACCTGAGTATGATATGACTTTATAAAGTAAAACCATTTTAGAAACAACTACAAAGAGTAATTATCTTATATAAATGAGGTGTGTGTAGGGGGTGCAGAGTCAAGATGGCAGATTAGAAGTAGGACCTCCCCACTGCTCTGGCTTCCACCTTCCCCAATCCATGTAAAAAGGGGACTCTAAACAAACTTTGGAGCTGCAGAACCCACAAAAGGACACAGAGAAGCTAACCTTCTGCTGACGACAGCCCAGCAGACTGGCAGGAATTGGCCAGCACAGCACTCTGGGAGCTGAGTCCAGCCCCACACCAAGGCTTTAGCCCCAGGGTGGGCCTGACCAACTGCCTGCGGGGGGGGGGGAACTCTAGATCAGCAGCAGCTGTGGCCCTTTCCAGATTTATCAACATATAGATGTGAAGGACAAAGTGAGAGGTCAGTGCAGTCTGGAATTTGGGACCAAGTAAATGGGAGTGCGTGGCTTTTGCCCCCAGGATGAGAAGCAGCTGAGTTGCCAGCACAGACAGCCAGCCCCACGTGGCAGCTTCAGCTCCTGGCCTTCAGAGTGTAGGGGGACCAAGGACCAGTCTGAGAGGTTATCACTCTTGTTGAACCTGCTTGGATCTGGATTGCAGTCTAGGGTGGAGGTCCTGAGATGTATGTCCAGCTTGCCAGTGCATGTGGAGACCTCAGAGAGGGCACCCATCTAATACCTCCGGCAGCTGAGAAAACCCCAGCATTTGGGACGAAAGCTCCCCTGTCTGGTGGCAGAGCTCTACTGTGGCAAAAAACCCAAGGGTCAAGTGACTGAGGGGCAACATGACCAAGCAAAGGAAACAAAGCAGACAGAAGATTCCAACATTAGACTCCTATTTTGGGGACAAAAAGGAGCAAAGCATGGAACAGGAGGAAAACAATGAAGTCAGAACTCCTACACCAAAAGCTTCAAAGGAAAATACAAGCTGGTTACAGGCCACAGAGGACCTTAAGAAGCAGATAAGAGAAGTGGAGGAAAAATTGGGAAGAGAAATGAGAACAATGCAAGAAAATTATGAAATGAGAGTCAACAGCCTGACTGAGGAAAATAACACCTTAAAAAACAGACTAACACAAATGGCATAAGGGGCTCAAAAAGGCAATGAGGAGAAGAATGCCTTAAAAAGCCAAATTTGCCAGATGGAAAAAGAATCTCAAAAGCTCACTGAGGAGAATCATGGCTTCAGAATTAGATTGTAGCAAATGGAAGCTAATGATTTTATGAGAAATCAAGATGCTGTTAAACAGATCCAAACAAATGAAAGGATAGAAGGCAATGTGAAATATCTCGTGGGAAAAACCACTGACTGGAAAATAGATCCAGGAGAGATAATTTAAAAATTATTGGACTACCTGAAAGCCATGATCAAAGTAAGAACCTAGAAATCATCCTCCAGGAAGTTCTCAAAAGAAAACCACCCTGATGTTTTAGAACCAGAGGGCAAAATAGAGGTTGAAAGAATCCACTGATCACCTCCTGAAAAAGATCCCAAAAAGAAAACTCTTAGGAATATTATAGCCAGGTTCCGGAATTCCCAGATTAAGGAGAGAATATTACAAGCAGCCAGGAAGAAACAATTTGAATATTGCGGAAACACAATCAGGACAACTCAGGATCTGGCAGCTTCTACACTGAGGGATTGAAGGGCTTGGAATATGATATTCTGGAGGTCAAAGGAGCTGGGATTAAAACCAAGAATCACCTACCCAGCAAAACTGAGTATCATGTTTCAGGAGAAAATATGGTCATTCAGTGGAATAGAGGACTTTCGAGCATTCTTGATTAAAAAAAAAGAGTTGAATAGAAAGTTTGACATTCAGATACAAGAAGCAAGAGAAGCATGAGAAGGTAAACAGCGAAAAGAATTCATAAGGAACTTATCAAAGTTGAACTATTAGCATTCCTACATGGAAAACAAAACAATAATTGTAACTTATGAAACTTTTCTCAATAGTTGAAGGGAATAGAAATATACATATATACATATGTCTATACATGAGGGTATATGGGCATATGAATACATATGTGAATGTGTGTATATATGTTTACAGGCATACATAGATAGAGGGCACAGGACCAATTTAACAGGAAGGGATGACACTTAAAAGTTGAAGTTAAGAGGTGAGAGGAATATAATGAGAGGAGATGGGGAGAGACAGAATGGAGTAAACTATCTCATATCGAAGAGGCAAGGGAAAATGGTTACAATGGAGGGGAAGAATACGAAGGCAAAAGGGAATGGATCAACCTTATTCCCATTGAATTTTGCTTGAGGAGGGAATGAAATACACACTAAATAGGGTATATCACCCTACAGGGGAGTGGGGGGGGAAGGGGATGAGAGGGGGTATGATGGAAGGTAGGGCAAGCTGGGGGGGAGGGAAGTTGGAAGCACCCACTTTTGAAAAGGGATGGGATCAAAGCAGAGAATAGAACAAGTGGGAGGTAGGACAGGAGGGAGGGAAATATAGTCAGTCTTTTACAATATATCTACTATGTTATTGTTTTGCATTAGCCACACATGTGCAACCTATATTGAACTGCTTATCTTCCCAGTAAGGGTGGGTGATAAGGGAGGAAGGGAATGAATCTGGAATTCAAAGTTTTAAAATCAAATATTTAAATATATATATATATATATATATACTATTATGAACACTATATTGCATGTAATTGGGAAATAAGACATACAGGTACTGGGGCATAGAGATCCATTGGAAAAGTACAAAGGGGTATGGGAGAAAATATCGTAGAGAGCAGATTGGAGGAGGGGATATCCTGTGGGACTGCTATTTTGGGGAGGTGGGTAGGGGAAAAATGGGGAGAAAATTTGTAACTCAAAATCTGGGGGAAATGAATGATGTAAATCAGAAGTTAATAAAGCATTTGAAAAAAAATAAATGCGGTGTGAGAGGAAGAACCAACACTAAGGAATTTGATTGAGGAGGAGGGCTGGTAGTTGTGGAAACCTACTTCCATCGGCACTGGGTTCAAAAAGGAACAGTACATAAATATCTAGAAGAATATAAAAGTCTTCTAAATTCAGAAAGAAACAAAATGCCAGGGGGATAGTGAGGTGTGAGAGGATAAGGGAGGGATCTCTAGAGGGGAGAGTGAGGGAATAGGGTAAAGGGGGTGGTATAAAAGTGTGTTTGGATTATTGGGAATAGGAGGATAAGGATCCTTGGATGAGGAGTAGGTTAAGTAATATGAGGGCAGTAGTGTGTACAAGTAAAATAGAGGATCAGGAAGGATAGGAAATAGAAGATAGACACAAATATAAAATAAAGTCCAGGAGTAGAGTTTTTTTAGAGAAAAAGGAGCAGGGGTAGTAATCCTGATCTTGGATAAAGTTAAGGCTAAAATAAATTTAATCAAAAGAGATAAATAGGGAAACTACACCATGTGTCAGCCATATTTATAAATTTTTTTTTGATTATTTTAAACAGCTAGATAGCATAAAGTGGAAATAATTGCTGTGGTGTAGAAAATGAGCTTGTGGATTTGGAAAAATATGGAAATCCTTAGACTTATGAAGGAATCGGTTATCTACCCTCAGAGAAACAGAGGATAAAGACATAGAGTACAGTCTCACATAGATGAATATGACTGTATATGTTTATATATGACTATGATTATTTATATCTAAGTATATGTAAGTGTATGTATGGATGGATATATGTGCATTTATGTATATATCTATATTTCTGTGTGTATGTATCTAAATGCATGCATGTGCACATACACCCCAGGACCTCCACCCTAGACTGCAATCCAGATCCAAGCAGGTTAAAGCAAGAGCTATTACCTCTCAGATTGGTGCTTGGTCCCCCTACACTCTGAAGGCCAGCAGCTGAAGCTGCCATGTGGCACTGGCTAGCTGTGCCGGCATCTCAGCAGCTTCTCACCCCGGGGGCAAAAGCCATGCACTCCCATTTATTGGTCCCAAAGTCCAGACTGCACTGACCTCTCACTTTGTCCTTCGCATTTGTGTGTTGATAAATCTGGAAAGGGCCACAGCTGCTGCTGATCTGGAGTCCCTTTGGCCAGCTCCTGCTGGCCTCTTGTTCTGTCCTCAGTGGGAGGTTAGCTTCTCTGTGTCATTTTGTGGGTTCTGCAGCTCCAAAGTTTGTTTAGAGTCCCCTTTTTACATGGATTGGGGAAGGTGGAAGCAGGAGCAGTGGGGAGGTCCTGCTTCTACTCCACCATCTTGGCTTCACTTGTGAAAGCTATTTTAGCAAATGGCAAAGTCTTCTGGTTGAAGATCACCTTCTATTCTATTCTTCATCCTCTCATTAATAGAAAGCCAACCCAGATTGATTTATGCCAGTGAAGTACGTGTCAGTATTTGCCTCTGTTATTCATAGTAAAACATTCATCTCCTCATTTTTTTTAAAAGTAATTGGGGTTAAGTAACTTGTCCAAGGTTACACGGTCAGTTTTTTTTTTTTTTTTTGGTGTGGGTATTAAGTATCTGAGGCCGGAACCGATCCTGGGTCCTCTTGACTCTGGAGCTGGCTCTCTAACTAACCGCGCCACCTAGCCGCCCCCATCTCCTCATTTTATAAGTGAGGTACAGAAATTTGATGGTGAGGTAACCATTTGTGAGCATCCTTTTTGATTGTATCAATAATAATGATAGCCAACATTCACATAAGTGCTTACTAATATGCCAGGCACTATGTTAAGTGTTTTACAATTATTTTATTTGATCCTCACAACCTCAGATGGTTAGGTGCTATTACTGTCTCCATTTTGCACATAAGGAAACTGAGCCAAAAAGAGGTTAAGTTACTTGTCTTGGGTCACAGAGTAAGAATCTGATGCTACATTTGAATTCAGATCTTCCTGACCCAGTACTCTATCTACTGTACCACCTCACTGCCTCAAATGCTATTTAAGAATTTGAGGATACTCTTTATAATCACACTGTTTTTAGGATAGAATAAAATTCAGGGCAATGTAAAACATTTACTTTATCTGTATTCTGCCAGGGAGTCAATTTATACCTAAATGTGGTCATATTAGTTATTGTATCCCCAGCAGAATTTACAGTGTGGTTTCTTATGGGATTCCATTTAAGAATAAGCATTATGCTTGGATGTCATCAAAGTTCCCTGATTTTGCACCTGGAAATGAGTAGAGAGCACCCAATTTTTCATTCATCAATTAATAAGGACACACATTTGGTCCCCTTAGAATGTAAACCTGCCCAAGTGACCACATAATTCATGTTCTTTACCATTTTACTCAGAGAGACTGGGACTAAATTGTCTGCATAAGCTAGGACATTGTACAGTTCAGTGTTAAAATGATATAAGCAAGACCATATATTTATAGCCAATTTAAAAATGTTTTTCAATTGTTTTTTTAGCCTTTTCAGAAGTGTTCCTCCATGTCTGTATCTAGTTTTCCCTCTGCCTCTTAGAATCTCTAGCTTCCTTCAAAGCACAGCTTGAGGTTACTTCCTATCTGTGCCTCAGTTTCCTTCACCTGAAAAAGATGGGATAAGTTGAACTCTTAAGTTCTCTTCTGGCTTTATAACTGTGATCTTATTATATGAAAGTTGTCTTTCCTGGTTTCTCCAATCATTAACACTTTTTTTTTTGAAAATACTTTGTGCTAATTACTAGGTACTTTGTATTTCCTTCCTGATTCAGCTCAAGATCAGTCCTGAAACCTTTTATATGAAGCCTTGTCTTTCCTCTGTCTTCCCTAGCCCCCAACTCATATTGGCCTCTTGCCTGATTTATCTTGTATTTAACTAGTTTATGTTTAATTAGCATTTAATCTACATATACTTCAACATATGCATATTGTCATAAGACTCCCCCTATAGAATTTTTGATGGCACAGATGATTTAGTTTTTGTAGTCCCCAACACTTAACACAGTGCCTAGCACATAGTAGCCACTAAATTCTTGTTGAGTCATAGATTAATTGTATATATTTTGTATCCTCCTGAAAGAATATAAGGTTCTTAGGAATAGGGGTCGTTGCGTTTTTGTTTTTGTAACACCAGTAGTTCTGTAGAGCTTGGAACTTAGTAGGCACTAAATGAATGTTTATCAAATTAAATTGACTAAAAGATAATTGATACTTCAGAAAGAAAAAAAACCCTGGAATTATCGAAATCTATAAATCATACAGATTGATTAAGAAATAATGTGTTTAAAGAGTTGGGGAGAGGCAAGGGAGAGTTCTTTTGGTTTATATACTAGAAAGTACATAGCATCTCCTGCTAGCAGGGTGGTCAATTTACAATTGAAGCATGTGTTAGGCAAAAACCTCAGATTCCTGAATGGGAAAGCCAAATTTGAACGAAAGATAAATATTATGTTAGCAATTCAGCCCTGAAAACTTCCATGTCTGTACCTAACAGAATAGCTACTCTAAATAACTATCATCAGACATTTAGAAAACCAAGTATTAATGGAAATTATAAGATCATTTAGCTAGGATGACCAGTGTGTTTCTATTGGACCCATTCCTTAGTCTTTACTGTGCATCATAAAATCCCGTCTACCTTTCTAAGCTGATTTCACCTCTCAAGTGCTCTGTTCAAGACAAATTACTTGATTTGATGTTTTCTGTACCTAACATTCCATTTCTCATATCCCTGCACAAGGTATAGTCTATACCTACAACATTTTCCCTCCTAACTTCTGTATCTTCTTTGTATGCTGTTTCTCCAAGCAAAATGACAGGGACTCTCACTTTAGTTTTTGTACCCTCAGCATCTGCTTACAATACTTGGTATAGAGTAGCTACTTAATAAATCAGTCAGCATCTATTAAGTACTTGCTGTATGCCAGACACTGTGCTAAACATTAGGGATACAAAGAAAGGTGCCCTTGAAGAGCTCAAAGTCTAATGGATTAATAGTTATTAAATCACATGACTAAATTTAATTTTCTTCCTGCCCTCTGTATTTTGTCTGTGATGTTGGCAAATGCCAATCAGTAACTATAAAATCCAACTCATAGTTTCCATATAAGTAGACAACATATGGTTTCCTCACTTTTCTGCTAGAGGCCTGATGGCCCTAACCTTATTAATGTCTTATGAATGGCCATAGAATTGCCGAATGGATGCTACCTCCCCCTCAAGGCTCCCACACCCATTCATTATTCCCTACAACCTCAGAATGCTTGTACAAAGCTACTCTAGTGAAAGAGAAATCAGAGGAATATTGTTCTAAAGACAAAAGGGCATGGGTGTTCTTGATAATTTAAAGGAAGCAATGTGAGGGAAATGTGAACAGTATTTTGGTGATTTTCTCAGTAACTATAAGACTGGACAAGGCCTCTTTATTTCTTAAAGCCTGAGCAGATACTGATTTCCTCCCCCTAGTGCTGCATTTCTGAAACCCAAGTTATGACTCTATGATCAGAGGCAGAATTAGTTAAATCATCTTGGCACTAATGGCCTGAGTGGGTTGGTATTTAAAATCACTCTGGCAGTAACATTTGAAGTTAGCTTATATTTAAATCACCTTGGCATAAATAAATAAGTGGGATTTAGTGTCTTGTTCAATTGTATGAGTACCCTGAAATGGGAAAGGAAATTGATAAAAGGATCTTTTGTTTCTTGAGAGTAAGTCAGCTTGGCATTGGCTGTTGCTTAGAGGCCTTGTAGGTATACATACACATATACATATACATATATGCATGTATATACATACACACATGCATATATACACACAATATATGTATATATATCCACATTTATTATTTTTTAATAGAAGCATATTTTGTTGGAGGTTGTTTTACCATGGTTTCAATGTGCTTCTTATTATATAGCTATACCCAAATTAGATTTCTTTAAATGTGGTTGTGAGGTTTTACAGCAGCCTGGGACTTGTCTTTAATCAGAGATGTCACCCTTACCCTGTAGGGGGATGGAGGTTTAAGAGAACCATTAAAATCAGTACTGGCCCCAAGTGCCCCAGACTGAAAGAAAAATCAGACAAAAGACCTATAAAAATTGGCTATAGACTTAGTGAAATTCAATACTTTACACTTACCTAATCTGCTTTCACTTAGTTTTCATGGGAAGCTATGTCATTTCACAGCCTATCTTTCAAAGTCTCATTCAAGTCTTACTTTTCTTCTTTGACCATGACAGATGACATTGATCTTCCTAGTTAATGTCTATAGCTTCTATTAATTATATAACTTATTAGATGTGTTTTTATTAGTACCCCCCTTTTTTTTTACATCATGGTCGTATATCCCATCCCATTTCCCTCTACTAAATCCTCCCTTGCAACAGCAAAAAATTGTTAAGTCAAATAAACTGATATAGTGATCACACCTCTAAAATTGTGTGTCCAATTCTACACTCAAAGCTTCCCTACTCTGGACTGAGAGGAGGGAAGTGTGCTGTTTCATCATTTTATTTTGGAAGAAAGACTGCACAGTAGAGTTTGAATCTCTTATTAGTAATGGTTACATTCTGACATCATTGTAATAATCAAATATTTTGTTCTCTTATCTATCATCCATTTTTCTGCAATCAATTAACATAAGGCAGTGTGTATGAACTGTTTTATGTGTAAATATCTTAGTTCCCTAATGATACTATAAGGTACTGGAGGATAGAAGCTATTACTTAAATTTTGTTTTTAATTCTTACACCATCTTGCATGATGTTGGTCTTGAATTAAATTCTGAAACTGGAATATATTAACTACAAGTAGCACTTCTAGCCTAATATTAACAATTCACATTTGCTTATATTTTAAAATTTCAAAGCAATTCCCTTACAACCACTCCTTGAAGTAGACTCAGAGAGATGACTTGCCCAAGTCTTGACTAGAGAAGATGTTTCTTGTTGAGGAATAAGTAGAGGTAAATTTGCATAGGCAAGTTGAAGCTAGTCAATAGAGGGCCTTGAATTCCAAGATTATTTTGGTCTGGACCCAAAAAGTAATAGGGTTTATTGAATAATCTTTTAGTAAATCTAGTGAAAGTCATGTTTTAGGAAGACAGACTGGGCTTCTGTGTGCAGGGTGAATTGAAGAGTGGTCATGGAATTGGAAAATAGATGGTAGAAGGAAGGAGACTAATGAAGAAGCTATAACATAATTCAAGAGTGAAGTAATGAGGTACTGTACTTATATATTGACAGTTGGAATGGATAAGAAGGGATGAAACTGGGAAACATTTTGTAGAAGGGGAGCACAACTTGGTGATTGATTGGATGTGTCAAATGTAAAAAAAAATTAAAATGACACAGATATTGGTTAAATATATCAAGGAGAGGAGGAATGTAATAAAAGTCATTAGAAAGAAGGATATGCAAAGCAATTACAAGAATGAATAGTCTAAGTGAATAGAACACTGGCCCTGGAGTCAGGAGTCCCTGAGTTCAAATCTGGCCTCAAACACTTAACACAAAAACTAGCCATGTAACCTTGGGCAAGTCACTTAACCCCAATTGCTCTCAGAAAAAAAAAGGCAAAAAAAAAAAGAATGAATAGTCTTTAGATACATCTAAGATTCTGCTTATTATCGCTACAGGGTATTATCTTATATTTCCTACCCCATCAAACTACCAGTTGTAAAGAGGCCCAGGTTGGAATGAGAAAATAATGCTTTCTTGATTAGAAAAAGTCTTCACATCATATATCTCTGATTAAGGTCTGATATCTCTTGAAATTCTCTATTACTACCAAGGTTACCACCATCTTTCCAGCCACACAGGTTCACAACCTTATTGTACTCAACTTTTTGCTATGAGTCACTTTACATATCTAGTCAGTTGTCGACTCTTCAGTCTCCACAACCTCTCTTCTATATGTCCCCTTCTTTCGTCTACCCTAGTTTAGGCCCTCTCTACCTCTTGCTTGGACTATTGTGATGTCATTTTAATTGATCCCTCTGTTTCAAGTCATTCCCTACTATAATTCAGCTACCAAAGTGATCTTCCTCAAGCACAGGTCAGGCTTAGGAACTTCTTTCCTCCCTCAGTAAATTTCAGTAGCTTCCTATTAGTCCTCAGATTAAATATTGTAAATTCATCTATTTGATATTTAAAGCTCTTCATATCTCGGCCTATTCCTGTCTTTTTAATCTTCTTACATATTGTTTTCCTTCTATACATTCTGTGGTTTAGTCATAATGTCCTACTTGCTATGCTTATAATACTTCATCTCAAAATTCTGTGTACTTACATTGGCCATTGCTCTTACCTTCTTCACCTCTGCTCTTTAGAATCTCTTGCTTCCTTCAAGCTCACATGCAACCTTCTGTGGAAGATGTTTTGTGGTCCCCTCTTCCCATTTTTTCCCCAGATACTAGTTCCTTCCCCTCTAAGCTTAGCTTATAGATGCTTTGTATGGGTCTCATATATAACTATGCTTGTGCATATTCTCTTCCCCATTAGAATCTAAGCTCTCTGAGGGCTGGGATAGTTTGTACTTTTATTTTTGTATCCCCAGTACTGGGCACAGTGCCTGACACAGATTATATGCTATATAAATGATTGCTGAATGATATCTGAGATATATAGTGAATTAATACAAATATATGGGACCAAGAGTTATATCTCAGTAAATAAGTTATCAAGTAATATAAAGTTTTTGAAAAGAAAAATATAAGTACTCATTAATTATATGAAAAAATACATATCATGATTTGAAATGGGAATACGATTGAGATTTCACCTCAAACCTAGCAAACTGACAAAGTTGATAAAGGACAGAAATAATCAATATTGTAAAGGATGTGGGAAGCCATGAAAACCAATACATTGTTGGTAGAGCTGTGGATGGGTCTGATGATGAGAAGAAAATGGGAACTTAAGAGATAATAATAATAACAATAATAATAGTAATATTAACATTTATATTATGCCTAGTATATGCTAGGCACTCTACTAAGTGCTTTACAATTATTATCTCATTTGATCCTCACAACAATTCTGGGAGGTAGGTGCTATTATTATCCTTATTTATAGATGGGGAAATTGAGACAAATAGAGGTTAAATGACTTGCCTAGCATAACAAAGTCTCCAACTATCCAGATTTAAATGCAGGTCTTCTTGACTCCAGGTCCAGCTTTCCATACATTGCTACCTATTTGCCTCTAAATAGCTTGTACCTTTTTATCCAATGATACCACCAATGGATATATAACAACAAGTAGGTCAAAGAATTAAAGGTCTCATATATTTAAAAATATTTATAGTATATTTTTATGGTAGTAAGAAACTGGCTTGTGTAACTCAATGAAACTATGAGCTATGCTGTGCAGGGTTACTCAAGATGGATATACTCAAGAGTAATAGTGGAGAGTTCAGATAAAAGGTGATTCATTGGAGAAGAAAATGGCAAACCACTCCAGTATCATTGCCAAGAATACCACATGGACAGTATTCAAATGATAAAAGATATGACACCAGAAGATGAGTCTCTCAGGTCAAAGGTGTCCAACATGTTACTGTGGAAGAACAGTGGACAACTTTAAGTATTTCCAGTACTAAGGAAGCAGTTGGGCCAGAACCCAAATGGAAGCTTAGTTATGGTCTGATTACAAAGGGAAAGTCTGATGCTGCAAAGATCAATATTGCAGAGGAATAAGGAATGTAAGATCTATGTACCAAAGGTGAACTGGGTGTGGTCAAAGAGGGTATCAGTGAGCATAAATGGATGGAAATGATTGAATTTTATTCAGGTGATTATTACATATATTACTCTGGGCAAGAATCCCTTAGAAGAAATGGAGTTGCCCTTATAGTCCATAAAAAGAATGAGAAAAGCAGTACTGGGGTATAATCTCAAAAATGACAGAATGATATTTGTTCAAATCTAAGGCAAACTGTTCAACATCACAATAATCTGAGTTTATGCTTATGATGCCAAAGAGACCAAAGCTTCTGACATCTTCTAGAAATAAGACCAAGAGAAGATGTAATACTCATCATAGGAGATTGGAATGCTAAAGCATGAAATAAAAGGATAATTGGAATAATAGGCAAGTTTGCCCTTGGAGTACAAAGTGAAGCAGAGTAGAGACCAATATAGTTTGGTCAAGATAACTCATTCGTTATAGAAAACACTCTTTTTCAGCAATCCAAAAGGTGACAACACATAGACATCACTAGATGGCCAATATTGAAACCAGATTGATTATATACTTTGCAACCAAAGATGGAGAAGCTCTGTACATTCAGTTAAAATAAAACCTGGAGCTAACTGGGGCTCAGATTATGAACTCCTTGTTGCAAAATTCACACTTAAATTGAAGAATGTAGGGAAAACCATCAGACTCTACAGATACGACCTAAATAATATTTCTTCTGAATACTAAGTGGAAATGTTAAATAGATTTAAGGGATTAGGATCTGGTAGATGGAGTGTGTGAAGAACTACGGACAGAGTTCACTTTATTGTATGGGAGGCTGCAACAAAAAAACATTCCAAAGGAAAAAAAAAATCAAGAAAGCAAAATATCTGTCTGATGAAGCTTTAGGATAAACTAAGCAAAGAAAGAAAACAAAAGGTAAAGGAGAAAGAGAAAGATATACTTGTAGAATTTTGGAGAATAGCAAGGGAGAGATAAGGTTTTCTTAAATGAGCAATGCAAAGAAATATAAAAATATAATAGAATGGGAAAGAAAAGAAATCTCTTCAAGAAAATTAGAAATATCAAGGAAAATTTTCATGCAAAAATGGGTACAATAAAAGACAAACCATAACGGTGTGGTTATTGACCTAGAGTTAGATAGCCTGGAGAGTGAAGTCAAGTGGGCCATAGGAATCATTGTTAACAATAAGCTTGGTGGAGGCAACACATTTCCAGCTGAGCTATTCAGAATCCTGAGAGATGATCCTGTTAAAATGCTTCACTTAGCATGCCAGCAAATTTGAAAAACTCAGCAATGGCCACTGGATCGGAAAAGATCAGTCCCAATCCTCAAGATTGTAATGGCAAATTACTGAACAGTTATGCTCATTTCACATACCAGCAAGGTTATATTTAAGATCCTGCAAGCTAGGCTTCAGCAATATGTGAGCTGAGAATTGCCAGAAGAGCAGGCTGGTTTTCTGAAGAGGCAGAGGAACCAGAGATTAAATTACCAACATTTGCTGGATTATGGAGAAAGCAAGAGAGTTCCAGGAAAAAAAAATCTACTTCTGCTTCATTGGCTACTCTAAAGTCTATGAATGTGTGGATCACAACAAAATGTGGCAAGTCCTTAAAGATATGGGAGTACCAGATCATCTTACTTGTCTCCTGAGGAACCTGTATGTGGGCCAAGAAGCAACAGTTAGAACTGAACATGGAACAACTGATTGGTTTAAGATTGGAAAAGAAGTATAAAAAAGCTGTATACTGTCACCTTATTTATTTAACTTATATGCAGAGTATATCATGTGAAATGCCAAACTAGATGAAGCCAAAGCTGGAATTAAGGTTGCCAGGAGAAGTAATAATCTCAATATGCTGTCTATATCATTCTGATGGCAGAAAGTGAAGAAGAATTAAGAAGCTTGTTGATCAATGTGAAAGAGGAGAGTGAAAAAAATTGACTTGGAGCTTAATATTAACAGAAACTATGATTATGGCCAATGGTCCCATCACTTCCTGGCAAACAGAAGGAGAAGAAACTGAAGTAGTGTCAGATTTTATATTCTTGGGCTCAAAGATCATTGCAGACGGCAGGTGCAGCCACGAAATTAAAAGTTGTTTGCTCCTTGGAAGGAAAACTATGGGAAATCTGGACAACATACTAAAAAACAGGAACATCATCTTGCTATCAAGGTCAAGGCTATAGTTTTTCTTGTAATAATGTATGACTGTGGGCTGAGTGCTGTAGAATTGACATTTTCAAATTGTGATACTGAGAAGACTTTTGAGAGAGCTTTGAACAGCAAGGTGATCAAATCAGTTGATACTTAAACTAATTTAGGCTACTCATTGGAAGGACAATTACTGAAGATTATGCCTAAATATTTTGATCACAAAACGAGAAGCCAGGACTCATTGGAAAAGACCCTGGTGTTTGGAAAGATTGAAGGCAAAAGGAAGAGGGGATAGCAGAGGATGAGATGGATAGCTAATGTCATGGAAGCAATGAACATGAGCCTGGACAGACTTTGAAGGGTAGTAGAAGATAGAAGGGCCTGGTGTGCTGTGGTCCATGGGTCACAAAGTGTCATGCATGACAATGATGGAATAGCAACAACAGCAAGAAACTAGAAATAATTTGGGGAATAGTTGGACAGATTACGGCATATGAATATAATGGAAATTTTTTGAGCCATAAGAGACAAAAAAATATGAATTTGAGAAATGTGGGAAAATTTGTATGAATGGATGAAAGGTAAAATAGGAGAAGAAATATCCACAACATTTACAAGGCATCAGAATTCAGATCCTTGTAAAGATATGTCAACTCCAGAAATCTGGTGAAGAAATAAACTACCCCACAAATGAGGCATGTACTGTCAGACATGGTTAATATGTTGGTTTGCTTTGCTTAATTGTATACCACTGTTTGTAAGGGAGGGTCCTTGTAGAACATGGGCCATGATAAGAGGGAAATAATAGAAATGCTTTGTGAAAAAAAAGCATGACTCCAGGTTCAGTGCTACAGTCTACTGAGTCACCTACCTGTTTTTCTTTTTTCTCTTGAAGACTTTCACTGAAAATTTTCCTTTATATTCCTAGCATTTAGCACAATGCCTGGAAGGTAGGAACTGCTTAATAAACACTTGTTGAGTGACTGACACCTCATGAGGCAGGTCATTCTATTTTTGGACAACTCTAATTGTGGTACAGAGGATAGAAGAACAGGCTTGGAATCAGGAAGACTCATCTTCCTGAGTTCAAATCCAGACTCAGACACTAACTAGCTATGTGACCCTGAGCAAGTCACTTAACCCTATCAGCCTTAATTTGCTTATTTGTAAAATTAACTGGAGAAGGGCAGGGCAAACCATTTTAGTATCTTTGCCAAGAAAATCCCAAATGAGGTCACAAATAGTTGGACATAACTAAAACAACAGAATAACAACTAAATTGTTAGAAAGTTTTCCCTTATGTTGAATAAAAGTTTGTCTCCCTATAAATTCCTCACGTTGCCCCAGTCCTGTTTTTTGGTGTGAAGAAGCAGATCCCTTTTTCTACTTGGCTACCCTTCAAGTGCTTGAAGACAGCTATCATGCTTAGGATGAAGTCAGTGACTAAGCCCAGAATGGAACCCATCCAGCTAGAACCTGCCAGAACTTGAGTCCCACTGGCAAATGTAGAACCAAGAGTCCCTTCTGCATAAAGAGGGTGTTGAAATCGGATGGGGAAACAGTTCCAAGTTTTGTCACCAATATTTTGAATATGTGCTTGTTCAGTTTTTTAAAAAAGCTGAATGCTAAACAGTCAGCTAGTGTTATTAGTGTACAACAGAACAGAACAGGTTAGAAAAGAAGGAAGTGAAAATAAAATGGGTTGAGGTGGCCAGGTAGCACAGCGAGTAAGAGCACCGGCTCCAGTGTTGAGAAGACCTGGAGATCGAATCCTGGGCTCAGACACTTAGCACCCACCCCGAAACACCTGGCCGTGTAACCTTGAGCAAGTTACTTAACCCCAATTGCTTAGGGGTGGCCAGGTGGCTCAGAGAGTAAGAGCACCGGCTCTAGTGTTGGGATGACCTGGATCAAATCTGGGCTCAGATACTCAGCACCACATCCAGAAATAACTGGCCGTGTAACCTTGAGCAAGTTACTTAACCCCAATTGCTTTAGAAAAAAATAAAACGGGTTTATTGATAACACTTCATATGTGTATAGCACTTCATATATATATGTACACACACGTGTGTGTGTTCAGATGTATGATATTTTAGCCCATGTATTAAATATCTCATTCTCTGAAGTCAAAGATTAATAAAAATTAATTTAATCTTATACTCTAGACTACTTCCTGATACTAAAATTGATTCTTAGAATTTTCTTTAAAAAAAAAATCTGTTCATTTTTAGCAAGGTAACTATTTCAATATATTCTTATTGTCATTGCAAAAAAAAAGTCCTACTTTATTTTATGTCAGTTGGGAGAATGATGGTGGTGATGATGATGATGGTAAAAATACCTTGGCCAGATTGATCTGAAAGCTCAAAGTGAGAAGACTGAAAGAAATCAGTTTTCTCATACAACCCACAGAACAACAATGATAAATAGCAACATTAAGGGAGGAGAAAGGACTATAAAAACACACCTACACAAATCAACTAAAATTTTAAAATAAACAAAGTAATGAACCAATTCATTCAAAAGTGTAGACAAATTGGACTGACTGAAGTATCACAAGTGATAGAGATAGAAAAAGAAACTGTACAAGCTATCTTGATAGACATCCTCAAATGAATAAATATGACATCCTAAGAAACAGAGTAACAAATGGTAATGTTATGAAAATTAAAAGACCAAATAAAAGAAGAGCTTGAAAAAATAAAAAAAAATGACATAGGATGATTAAATAACAAATGAAAAAAATGCAAAAAAGAACATGAGGAAATAATGAAGAAAATGGTCAACACAGAAAATACAATGCCTCAAAAATGAGCAGAAACAATTAACCACAGACTTATAAAAGTGGAAAGTGGGATAGTACACAGAATAGTTGGAAATAAAAACTCAAAAAAAAAATTACTGAATCATCTAGATTATTGGAAAATCTTTAAAACACAATGATAGATCTATAGCAGGCTCAGGATCATTGAAAATTTAGGAAAACAAAAGCATGCTGATAATACATTTCAGGAAATTGGAAAAGAAAAGTACCCAGAATTCCCTCTCTCTGTCTCTCTGTTTCTCTCTCTCTCTCTCTCTTTTTCTCTCTCACGGAGACAGACATAGGAAACCAAAAGGTAAACTACATATAGAAATTATCTATAGAATTCTAACGAAAAAGAATTTGTGAGTTAAAATACACAGGAAAAAAACATTTTAAACTGCTAGAAGAAATGAAGAAAAAAAATTAGGATCACAAAGGATTTTTCAAAGAATAAAAGAGAGAACTACAGAAATTGGAATCCATTGTTAATTACAATAAGAAGCATGAGGCATGGGCAGAGAACTACTTACATAGAACAACTCAGTATCTTCTATGTAAGCTGGAGGTGGATATTTGAGAAGCAATTAGACCGGCAATTTTAGATAGAGAATATCTACTTCAGGGAAGGTTTTGAAAAAACAAATAAACTCCCAACCAGAAAAGATAAATATTTAAAACCACCAAGATAAAAGTAACAAAATATGAGAACCCTCAGAGCATTATATTGGCCAAGTGACAAAGGTTTCAGAAGGGTGTTTTATAAGAAGGAGGGAAGGAAATGAAATCAAGGTAGAAGGAGTTGAGTATGAGGAATAAGGGTAATCTCCAAATGAAGGTTCTGTTCTTGATAAAGGGAAAATTGAGATGAAAGTAATCTATGTAATTATAAGAGAAGAGAAGGGGTTTTTGTTTTATAGTGATTTTAGTTTAACCATATTAAAAATAAGGTTAACAAAACATGTATTCGCTATTAATAGAAGGACTGACAAAGTGGTCTGAATTCTCCAAACTCGATACAGAAGCCTCTGTATGAGTCCCAAACCTAGTATACTCTTCCTTCCTCATTTTTGTCTTTTGGAATCTCTAAACTTTCTTCACAATTGGATTCATATTCTTCCTACATGAAACTTTTCCTCATTTAATTAGTAATCTCTTTTTCTTGTAATTTGTAATTTCTAAATTTGTCATTTCCCTTGTATTTACTTATCTGTGTTTATGCTGTATTACAGTAGAATGTAAGCTTTTTGAGGACAGGAACTGTTTTGTCTTTGTTCTCTTAGAACCCCTACTACCTAGCACACTGTCTTTCCAATAATAGGTGCTTAATAAATGCTTGTGCAATCAAATTAAAAGAAAAAAAACTTAAATGTCAGTACCCTAAACTTCCCAATAAAATGTGAAAAAGTCAGAGGAAGAAACTCCCCCCACCTCCACACAACAAAATGTTGTTAAAAAAAATTTGATTTGCTAAAATCTAAAATAAATTTAAAAATAAAAGCTGGCCTAAAATGTTCAGTGCTATTACCAAATCATAAAAGCAGAAACTATTAATATCATTTAAAGCTTGAATTCAAACCAGAAAATACTAAAAGATATAAGGACATTATTTTATACTAAAGTGTTTTAGGCAGAATGAAAGTAAATCATCTGTATATACAGCAAGATTCATAAAGTAAAACTTGCAAGAAAAAAGAAAAGTTATACCATTATACCCTAGTATAATAATAGCATTCACATGGCACTTAAAGGTTTGTAAAGTGCTTTGTGAATATCTCACTTAATCTTTACAACCATCCAGGAAAGTAAATGCTATTATTACCCCAATTTTACAAATGACAGAAAAATAAAGCAGATAAAGGTTAAGTTAATTGTTCAGTCATACAACTAGTAAGTGTCCAAGGCAGAATTTGCACTCAGCGTTTTTTGACTCCAAGTTCATTGCTCTATTTATTATAATGCCTAGCTTCTTCTGTCAATCTTCTGTCATTATGAGTATCATTCAGTCAACAAGCATTTATTAAACATTTACTCTGTGCCAGGCACTATTCTATGCTTAAGAGATACAGGTGCATGGGACGACTAGGTGGCACAGTAAATAGAACACCAGCCCTGAAGTCCTGAGGACCTGAGTTCAAATCTGGCCTCAGACACTTAACACTTGCTAGCCGTGTGACCTTGGACAAGTTGCTTAACCCCAATTGCCCTCCAAAAAGCAAAAAAAAAAAAAGATACAGGTACAAAAATGAAATGGTTTCTGTCCTCAAAGAATTTATATTTTTTGGGGTGGAGGAAACACACATGTGTTTTTATAGATATGTATAAAATAGATACGTGACAATTTTGGGTGGAAGGAGCTAGCAGCTTAGGAGGGGGAAACAGAAAAGGCTTCATGTTGAAAAGAGTGTTTTTATCTGACACTTGAAGGAAACTTGGAACTTTACAAGGTAGAGGCAGTCAGGGGGTGGACTTAGCATTAGGGATAGCCAGTGTGAAAGCACAGATGAAGAAACTGGGATATCATGTATGAAGGAAAGTAGTTAGGCAAAGTGTAGCTTGATTCTACTGTATGTGAAGGGCTATATTGTACAACAAGGCTGAAAAGTTGGATGGGGACAGGTAGTGAAGTGCTTTAAAAATTCCAAAAAAAATTTTTTTTTTGGTTCTTAGATTAATAGGGAACCACTGGAACATACTGAGTAGGGGATATAACCTGTACTTTAGTAACATCCTTTTGGCAGCTATATGGAAGATGGATTGGAACAGGGAGAGATTTGAGGTAGGGAGATCATTTAGGAGGCCATTGAAATAGTCAAAGTGATGAGGGAGTGTCTAAGGGCAGTGGCTGCATAAATAGAAAGAAGCAGACATATGCAAGAGATGTCATGGAGGAAGAAATGAGGTTTGGCCACTGTTTGTACGTGTAGGTTGTTAGTCAAAAAATAGTCATCAGGCATTTAATAGCACCTACTATGCACCAGGTACTGTGCTAAGTACTGGGGTTACAAAGAACATTAAAAGTAAGTCCTTGTTCTCAAGGAACTTAGAATTTAATGAGGGAGGCAACAGGTAAGCAACTATGTACAAAAAAAAGCTATATGCAGGAGAAAATGGAAATATCCAGCAGAGGGAGAGCTTTAGAATTAAGAGGTATTGGGAGAGCCTTCCTTTAGAAGGTGGGGTTTTAACTGGGACTTGAAGAAAGCAAAGGCAGGCAGGAGGCTGAGATGAGGAAGAACATTACTGGCATGGGGAATGGCCAGTAAAAATGCCCAGTGTTGGGAGATGGAGTCCATCCTCTGAGGAACAGCAAGAAGACCAGTATCAGTGGATTGCAAGGATGTGTAGGGATGTAAGGTTTAAGAGGGGTGTGTGTGTGTGTGCGGGGGCAAGTTATAACGGTCTTTGAATGCCAAACATAGGATTTTATATTTAATCTTAGAGGTTATAGTTTTATATTTAATCCTAGAGGTGATAGGGAGCCACTGGAGTTTATTGAATAGGACAGTAAAAGATGATATGAGGTTGCAAACTTAGATGCCTGGAAGGATGGTGGTACTTTTGACAGAAAGAGAGAAGTTTAGAAGGAGGGCAATGAATTCTGTGTTGGATATGTTCAACTCTAGATTCTATGGGACATCCAGGTTGAAATGTCTAATAGTTATTTGGTAAAAAGATAATAAGACTGGATAAGGGGCGGCCAGGTGGCTCAGCGAGTAAGAGCACCGGTTTTGGTTTCAGTGTTGGGACGACCGGGAGATCGAATCCCGGGCTCAGACACTCAGCACCACACCCGGAAATAACTGGCTGGGTAACCTTGAGCAAGTTACTTAACCCCAATTGCTTAAAAAAAAAAAAAAATTGGGGGCGGCCAGGTAGCACAGCGAGTAAGAGCACCGGCTCCAGTGTTGAGAAGACCTGGAGATTGAATCCTGGGCTCAGACACTTAGCACCCACCCAGAAACACCTGGCTGTGTAACCTTGAGCAAGTTACTTAACCCCAATTGCTTAGGGGCGGCCAGGTGGCTCAGCGAGTAAGAGCACCGGCTCCAGTGTTGGGATGACCTGGATCAAATCCGGGTTCAGATACTCAGCACCACACCCAGAAATAATAACTGGCCGTGTAACCTTGAGCAAGTTACTTAACCCCGATTGCTTTTAAAAAAAATAAGACTGGATATACAGATCTGGGAGTTATCTATATAGAGGTAATTGAATCTGTGGGAGCTGATTAGGTCACTGAGAGACTATAGAGAGAAAAAGGAGAGAGCTTAGGGCACACTCAGTATATGATAAATCTAACAAAAAGAAAAATGAGAAATTACAATAATGAATGATCCAGAAGTAATAGATTTTTGGAAAGGACTCAATGGTACAAATAATTTTCTCCCTCCTCCCACTAGTATTTATGATGTCTATACAAAAATTGATTACACATTGGCAAAGAAAAGCAGAGATTCATTCACTACATTTATGGACCATAGTGCAATAAAACTAACAAAAATAATGAATAAAAGGTGTGGTAAATAAAAGTTCTTATTAAATAATTACTAGGTGACAGAGAAAATCATAAAAACAGTAACAGATTCTATCCAAGATACAATGAAAGTATTACTCAAAGGCAAATTCTTAGCCCTAAATATCTAGATCAATAGAATAGAGAAAGAGAAAATTAACAAAATAAATCTGTCTCCGGATAATATAAAAAAAGGAACAAAGAAACAGCAAGGGAAAAATCAAGAGCCCAACAGAGTCACTCAGCTAGCATTTATGAAGTGTCTACTAAGGATCAGGCCCTCTGTAACTGAGGGGTAGGGACCTTTGAGGGGGTCTGGAAAGGTTTCATGTCGGAAGAAGTGGTTTTTGTCTGAGACTTGAAGAAAACTTAAGGATGCTTAGCCTCAGAGCTGAGAAGGGGGCAAAGACATTCTACCTATGAGGGTGTCACGGGCAAAGGTCCAGAGGTTTCAGATGAAATTGTGTGTATGGAGAATAGTTAGCAGGTCTATTTGACGAGAATGAAGGATGTGTAAAGAAAAGTAGTATGAAATAAGACTGGAAAGTTAGGTAGGAGTCTTGTTGAGGGAAGCTTTTAATGTAAGACTGAGGAATTTATATTTATCTTAGAGGCAGTAGAGAGCCACTGATAATTTTTGAGTAGGAGAGTGACATGATCAGAACTATGCTTTTAGAATACCAGTTTGACATCTCTGTGGAAGATGGTTTGGAGAAGGGAGAGAGTAGAAACAAAGAGACCATTTAGAAAAGTATTGCAATATCCTAAATTAGAGATGATTAGGGTAAGGTGAATCAAATGAAAAATGATAAATGATAAATGACAAGTTGTTTTTTGAAAAGACTAAATATTTGATAAACAATTACCAAGACTAATTTGTAAAAATGAGAGAATAAAACCAGATCACCAAAATGAGAAAGGGAGGACTGAAGTTTCAAATGAAATAAATCAGTTTATTTTATACAACCTTATACTAACAATATATCTGAGAATTTAAGTGATGTAAGGATAAATGTGGGGCACTCAGACCAAAAAAAAACCCCAAATGAATAATCAAAATAGGTGAATGTTTAAGCTTACTAAAAGACACTGAACTCATTCATAAGTGAATCTAATCAACTTTTAAAGGTTATGCATTGTAGACTGAAAACATTGGAAAGATCGCCCTCTACTCAAGTCCTTCTATGAGGCAAATACAGCATTCAACCTTAAGCCAAAGACCAAGCTGAGAAAAAAAATACGTGAAAATACTAATAAAATACTTGTAAATAGTATATAAATATAGCAGGGCTTAAACCAATTATCAGTCATGGCCAATTAAGCCTTATCAATGGAGCATAAGTATAGTGTAATACCTCAAAAACAATAAATTTGTTAAATCTTGTCAACAAGAGAAAAATGAGCTATATGTTCTAATAGCTGCAGAGAAAGGTTTCAATAATGTATTACTGTTTAGTTATTTCAGTTGTGTTCAACTCTTAATGACCCCATTTCAGATTTTCTTGGCAAAGATACTAGATTAGTTTGCCATTTTTTTCTCCAGCTCATTTTTACAGATGAGGAACTGAGGTAAACAGGGTTAAGTGATTTGTCCAGGGTCACACAGCTAGTAAGTGTTTAAGGCCAGATTTGAACTCAGGAAGATGAGGTCTTCTTTTTTTTTCACTTTTCTTTTCCTTTTTGGAGGGAGGAGGACAGGATAATTGGGGTTAGGTGACTTGTCCAAAGTCACATGGCTAGTAAGTTTTAAGTGTTTGAGGCCAAATTTGAACTCAGGTCCTCCTGACTCCAGGGCTGGTACTCTATTCACTGTGCCACCTAACCACCCCAAATATTTATTTATTTATTTTGCTTTTTGGAGGGGGAAAGGCAGGACAATTGGGATTAAGTGACTTGCCCAAGGTCACATGGCCAGTAAGTGTGTCAAGTGTTCAAGGCTGGATTTGAACTCAGGTCCTCCTGACTCCAGGGCCAGTGCTCTCTTCACTGTGCCACCTAAATGCCCCTGAAGATTAGTGTTCTTGACTCCAGACCCAGAACTCTGCTACCTAGCTGCCCCAATTAATTTGTGTTAAAATTTTAAACTATAGAAATAGAAGTATATTTCCATTATACAATAAAATTGATTCCATGATACAATAAAAATTAATTATTTGAGATGAGCTAATATTATATACAATGGATAAATGCAAGTATTCCTATTAAAAAGTGATATTAAATAACAATGAAAACTCAGTATGCCTATTCACCAAAATTTTAGAAATCTTTTCAATAGCAATAAGATCTGAAAAAGCAGTTAATGGAATAAAAATTGTCAATGAAGAAATTGAAACATTTCTATTTGCAGGTGAAATAACTGTATACCCAGAACACCCAAGTGAGTCAACAAAAAAGAATGAAGCTAATGCATGATAATTAGTAAAGTGTCAATACTTAAGATAAATTGTGAAAATCATTTGCATTTCTATTTATTATCAAGAACCAAGAGAAGCTGATAGTGTAATCATAAGATATATCATATATTTGGGAATTAACTTATGAGGACATACAAAGGACCTTTATAAGGACAACTTAAACATGATTTTGAAAACATGCTCAGAATTTTTTCATTTTCCTGGTGAGCAAACTGAAACCCACCCGGTCAGGTTAGGTAAGCTGACCATTTAATTCATTCATCCAAAGTACAGTGGAAATAGCACTGAGCCTCGAGTAAGAAGACCTTGGTTCAAATCTCATCTTTGCCATTTATTACCTCTGTGACATCAGGTAAATCACTGTCTCCAAAGAACCTCAATTTCTTCATATATAAAATTAGATAACCTTAGTGGTACCTTCTAGCTTCAAATCTGTGAATCTATGATATATGTCAGATACTGGAATTTGTTTTCCTGTGTGATCTGGAAAGTGAGATTGGTGGATTAAAGCCAATTCCAGCTAGAAAAAGCTTTGCTTCTATGTGATTCTAGGCATTTGTTTTTGAATCATCTCCCCATTAGATTTTTTTTTTTAAGCAATTGGGGTTAAGTAACTTGCTCAAGGTTACACAGCCAGTTATTTCTGGGTATGGTGCTGAGTGTCTGAGCCCAGGATTCGATCTCCAGGTCGTTCTGACACTGGAGCCGGTGCTCTTACTCGCTGTGCTACCTTGCCGCCCCTCCCCATTAGATTTTAATCACCTCACTGGCAGACACTGTGTCCTTGTATAGAGCTTTTGCTTCATGAATAATGCCATTTGTTCTGCGCCATTTCCAATGATTCACAGTAATATTCTTGAGGCCTCCTCTGTTGGCTTTCTTAACTCTCACCCTGTGCCTTTTTCTCATATTGCTTGCTTTGTTTGGAATATACCCCCACCTTAAGTTCTCACCTTCTCCAGGTACCTTCTGCAATCTTATCTCATTCATGCTCAACTAGATGCCATGATGTTTTTTTAGTTAGGCCTCCAATTTCCTGATACGTCAACATATCCAGTAGTGTCTAATTTCCTTGAGTGCATACAGTTTTTACTTTTTCCATGCATCCCCAGGACGTGGAATAGTGCTTGGCATTTACTGAGGGCTTAATAAATACTTGTTGATTGATTAAATTCAACATGCATTTTAAAAGTACTTACTATGTTCCATGCACTTTGCTAGGTACAGGGGATAAAGAAACAAATACTTTTTCTCTAAAGGAGCTTACATTTGTTGTATTAGATGATAAAAACTTAGCTTGCTACAAAGACGTTTCTAACTTTACAAAAATAAATTCTTTGGGGATAGTTTGAATTTAAAGCAAGTTCCTCCAAGTCAAATCACATTTTCCCATTGACTTCTAATTTATAGTTGAAGGTGGGTGGTTTCCATAGAAAATTTTTTAAAGAGTCCAAAATGCCATAAAAATTCTCATAAGAATGATACAACCTTTTTAAAGAATAGTATATTTAAAATAAAAAAATGAATCATCTTATAAAATATTAATGATATAAAGTCATACTAATACTATACTCAAACAAAAGATTCACAGGCAGAGCCTTTGAGGTTAGATTCATGAGGAAAGGGAATAAATCCTTGTGGATTTCCAGGCTCTTTAAATTCAACCTATTTCTATCAGAGTAAACAGTTCTTTAAAAAATTCTAAATTTTAGTGAGCTGCTTGACCCAAAAGTGTTTGTCTTCTTTCCTAGTGGTATAAGGATCTGTTTGCTCATTTAAAGTCTTATTTGGGCTACTGTATTTCTTTTCTTCTCTTTATCTGTTTGGTATGATTTACAAATTATTTAAGGCAAGTTATTAAGGCCTTTGGGAGTCATATCTGTCTAAAGAATTATTTGCAAAATAGATTATTTAAAAAAGAAAGTAGACTTTCCAGATTTTTTTCCTAAAGGTTAATAGAATTACAGATTTAGTATAGAAAGAATCTTAGATGCTATCTAGGCTGATTCCCTTCTTTTACAGATGAGGAACTGAGGCCCCAAGAGGTTCAATGACTTATTCCTTGTCATGCAGGTAGTAAAGACTGGGTTGGGATTGAATCCAGATCCTATCCAGATCTAGCACTTTCCATTCTAATATATTATGGATAGTTAACTTCGTAATCTTGTTTTCTATTTAACTCCCCTCCCCATAATTCTTCCTTTCTCTCTCTCCCCTCTCCATACTCTCCCTCTTCTCTCCCCCTCCAGGGATCAGTTGTTTATCTTTGAGTTTTAGTTAGCCCTCCAGTACTTCTGGTGCTTTTTCTTTACAGGCCCAAAACACACAAGTTCATCCTTAACCTTAATTGAAATTCTACCCTACCTCACAGTAGTATGGAGGTAACTCTAGATTAGGAGCTCTTTGCCTGGGGTCCTCAGACCTCTATGAATTTGGATAGGAAAAAACATAATTTTTAGTTTCACTAACTTCTTTTTGTGTCTTCTTTTAGTGTCTCCTTCAACTATGAAGTTAGAGTCTCCTTCAACAATGAATTCAAGCAACAACCATTTGAGAAGAGGTTTTTGAACTTCATCACACTGCTATAAGAGGGGAGGCTAGGTGGTGCAGTGAATAGAGCACCAGCCCTGAAGTCAGGAGGACCTGAGTTCAAATCCAGCCTCAGACACTTAACAAAAAAACTAGCCATGTGACTTTGGGCAAGTCACTTAACTACTTGCCCTCCAAAAAGCAAAAAGAAAAAAAAAAAGAACTGCTATAAGATTCTTTTTTTTTTCAAATGCTTTATTAACTTCTGATTTATATCATTCATTTCTGCCAGATTTTCAGTTACAAATTTTCTCCCCATTTTTCCCCTACCTACACCCCCAAAATAGCAGTCCTGCAGGATATCCCCTCCTCCAATCTGCTCTCTCCCATATTTTATCCAATACCCCTTTCTACTTTTCCAGTGGATCTCTATGCCCCAGTGACTGTATATCTTATTTCCCAATTACATGTAAAATAGTATTGATAACAATACACACACACACGCACACACACACACACACACATATTTGAATATTTGATTTTAAAACTTTGAATTCCAGATTCATTCCCTTCCTCCCTGGTCACCCACCCTTACTGAGAAGATAAGCAATTCAGTATAGGATGTACATGTGCAGCTAATGCAAAGCAATAACAGTAGATATATTGTAAAAGACTAACTATATTTCCCTCCCTCCTGTCCCACCTCCCACTTGTTCTATTCTCTACTTTGATCCCCTCCCTTTTCAAAAGTGGGGGCTTCCAAATTTCCTCCCCTGCAGCCTACCCTCCCTTCCATCATCCCCCCTCTCCTCCCCTTACCCCCCAACTCTCCTGGAGGGTGAGATACCCTATTTAGTGTGTATTTCATTCCCTCCTCAAGCCAAATTCAATGGGAATAAGGTTGACCCATTCCCTTTTGCTTTCCTATTCTTCCCCTCTATTGTAACCATTTCCCCTTGCCTCTTCTGTATGAGATAGTTTACCCTATTCTGTCTCTCCCCATATCTTCTCATTATAGTCCACTCTTACCTCTTAATTTCACCTTTTAAGTATCATCCCTTCCTGTTAAACTGGTCCTGTGCCCTCTATGTATACCTATAAACATATATTCACACATTCACATATGTATTCATATGCCCATATACCATCATATATATACATACATACATCTCTATTCCCTTCAATTACTGAGAAAAGTTTCAAAAGTTACAATTATTGTTTTTCCATGTAGGAATGTTAATAGTTCAACTTTGATAAGTTCCTTATGATTTCTTTTCCCTGTTTACCTTCTCATGCTTCTCTTGCTTCTTGTATCTGAATGTCAAATTTTCTGTTCAATTTTGGTTTTTTAGCAAGAATGTTTGAAAGTTCTCTATTCCACCGAATGACATATTTCCCCCTGGAACATGATACTCAGTTTTGCTGGGTAGGTGACTCTTGGTTTTAATCCCAGCTCCTTTGCCCTTTGGAATATCATATTCCAAGCCCTTTGATCCCTCATTGTAGAAGCTGCCAGATCCTGTGTTATCCTGATTGTGTTTCCACAATATTCAAATTGTTTCTTCCTGGCTGCTTGTAATATTCTCTCCTTAATCTGGGAATTCTGGAACCTGGCTATAATATTCCTAGGAGTTTTCTTTTTGGGATCTTTTTCAGGAGGTGATTGGTGGATTCTTTCAACCTCTATTTTGCCCTCTGATTCTAAAACATCAGGGCAGTTTTCTTTGAGAACTTCCTGGAGGATGATTTCTAGGTTCTTACTTTGATCATGGCTTTCAGGTAGTCCAATAATTTTTAAATTATCTCTCCTGGATCTATTTTCCAGGTCAGTGGCTTTTCCCATGAGATATTTCACATTGCCTTCTATTCTTTCATTTGTTTGGATCTGTTTAACAGCATCTTGATTTCTCATAAAGTCATTAGCTTCCATTTGCTCCAATCTAATTCTGAAGCCATGATTCTCCTTATTGGGCTTTTGAGATTCTTTTTCCACCTGGCAAATTAGGCTTTTTAAGGCATTCTTCTTCTCATTGCCTTTTTGATCCTCTTTTGCTATTTGAGTCAGTCTGTTTTTTAAAGTGTTATTTTCCTCAGTCAGGCTGTTGACTCTCATTTCATAATTTTCTTGCATTGTTCTCATTTCTCTTCCCAATTTTTCCTCCACTTCTTTTATCTGCTTTTTAAGGTCCTCTGTGGCCTGTGACCAGCTTGCATTTTCTTTTGAAGCTTTTGGTGCAGGAGTTCTGACTTCATTGTTTTCCTCCTGTTCCATGCTTTGCTCCTTTTTGTTCCCAAAATAGGAGTGTAGTGTTGGAATCTTCAGTCTGCTTTGTTTCCTTTGCCTGGCCATGTCTCCCCTCAGTCACTTGACCCCTGGGCTTTTTGCCACAGCAGGGCTCTGCCACCAGACAGGGGAATTTTCGTCCCAAATGCTGGAGTTTTCTCAGTTGCCGGAGGTATTAGATGGGTGCCCTCTCTGAGGTCTCCACACGCTCTGGCAAGCTGGACATACACCCCAGGACCTCCATCCTAGACTGAAATCCAGATCCAAGCAGGTTAAACAAGAGCGATAACCCCTTAGACTGGTGTTTGGTCTCCCTACACTCTGCAGGCCAGGAGCTGAAGGTGCCACATGGGGCTGGCTGGCTGTGCTGGCACATCAGCGGCTTCTTGCCCTGGGGGCAAAAGCCATGCACTCCCACTTATTGGTCCCAAAGTCCAGACTGCACTGACCTCTCACTTTGTCCTTCGCATCTGTGTGTTGATAAATCTGGAAACGGCCACAGCTGCTGCTGATCTGGAGTCCCTCCAGCCTGCGGCTGGTCAGGCCTGCCCTGGGGCTAAAGCCTCGGTGTGGGGCTGGGCTTGGCTCCCAGAGTGCTGCACTGGCCGATTCCTGCGGGCCTGCTGGGCTGTCCTCAGCAGGAGGTTAGCTTCTGTGTCATTTTGTGGGTTCTGCAGCTCCAAAGTTTGTTTAGAGTCCCCTTTTTACATGGATTGGGGAAGGTGGAAGTGGGAGCAGCAGGGATGTCCTGCTTCTACTCCACCATCTTGTCTCCGTCCCCCCATTCTGCTGCTGTAAGATTCTTAAAGAAGTTACCAGTAGGATATCAGCTTTGTGGCCCTTACCAAAGTAGGAAGACTTTGAATAAAAGAATTGGTAATGGATTGTACTGTTTTCTGAGGACCAGCTAGTTTTGAAGTTCAGCTCATTACCAGAGGGTTGGCCACTGACTGTTAGGTTTGTGTCCCCTACTCTCCATTGCAAATTATAAGAGTGGTCTATTAAAAAACAGAGGGGTGTAGTTTGATATGCCTTTAGGGAACATAAACCATTTAACGATATGTATCATACCATTTTACCAAGACCCAGCTATTATTATGCCCTGTGATTTCTATTCATTTAAGAGATTAAAATACTATTTCTGAGAGTGTTTTCCTCCTGTAATGTGTAGAAAGATATTTCAAACTCTTATTCTTCATAATCAAGAATTCATAACTAGTTGTCTGTCAAAATTTGACTTAGAAAAGCGGTGTGTGTTTTGGCAGAACATTAGTGGTGCTAAGCTCCAAAGGGCTGAAGGCATTTTGACTGGCAAAAATGTTATCAATTTTTGTAATCCTGTAACTGTCTAGGTAGTTTTGTTGCGTTACTGATAGGGTTGCTTGTATGTGTTATAATGGAAAAATGTTCTCATCAGTGGGCTTTCCTGTAGAGAAAGTGACAATGAAAATTACTATCTCTGTTTCTACCAGAAGATTGGGGTGGTTCTTATTGAATCAACAATTAGTGTTTGGGGGAGGACACAAATTGAAATTGGAACCTCAAATGGCATATATTTGGAAAAGAGAGAGATGGATCCTGTCCCTATAATAGGGTTTTGCTGTTAAACTCCAAAAAATATGACTTGACTGGGCTTTGGTGTTCTGCCAAACAAGGAAATGTGAATTATTTAATATAGATTGATTAGAAATGGAATTTTCAAAAGCTTAATTTACTTAATAGAGGCATCATGACTAGTAGTAAAGTACTGGACTTGGATTCAGGAACACCTGAATTTAAATCCTACCTTTGGTATCTATTAGCTATATGATCCTAGGTAAGTCACTTGAACTATGTGGGCTTCAAGCCACTCCCTAGAGGGGTTGAATTTTGTTTTGGTGGAGATAGTTTTCAAAATTGAGGAAACCTGTGTTTTGATTTATCATGCTGTGGGTCTCTGTGATTTTGAGTAATTTGGATATATTATGTAACACAGCAGAGAAGTCCTCATTCACTGGGCCCAATCTTTGTATAGTAAAGTTTGAAATCACAGAAGTGGAATTTAAACCTTGTACAAGTCCCCCTCTTTAGGCTTCAGTTTCCTACTTGTGAAATGAGGGCTTTTGAGTAGATCATTGGTTCACAAAGTGGGTGATGCTGCCCCCCTGGGGGGGAGCTGCTGGACAAATCCAGCGGGGCAGTAGTAATTTAAAATTATGTAAATTTCAAAAAATAAACAAAAACCTTTGTATTAAAGAAAGTAGATTTCCAGAGATTGCTGAGTAATTTTTTTTTTTAAAGAGTGCAGTAGGCCAAATAAGTTTGGGAACCTCTGAATTAGACTGAGGCTTTCTAAATTCCTTTCCAACTCTGTTTGTATAATTCTACAATCCGTTTTGAGCTTCCAGAGAGCACCCTCTGACATGTAAAGTAAGATTCATTGATGGTGAATATTCCTTTAATTTCTTATTCTTGCCTTACTGTTATTTCTAAGATTTAAAAAACTTAAAAGTTTGGCAGGAGCTATGAGGGTATACATCCATGCTTAATAGATATTTTTAATGTGATGCTTCTAGGCCTTTTGTATTGTGTACAATCTTAGCTCAGTTTCAAATATAATCTTTTTATGTTATAGAAAAAGCTGTTCTAGTATATTTTAAATTTAATTTAAACCTAATAACAGCTAGAATTTATATAACATTTTATAAGGTCTGTAAAGCACTTTACAAATGTTATCTCATTTTATCCTCATGGCAACTCTGGGGAGTTCGTTGTTGTTATTATTTCCTATTTTACGTATGAGCAAATGCATAATTGAGTGCTGTGTTTTATTGAAAGATTTATTTGCATCTAAAGATAAGATTATGTAATTTTTATGTTTTTCACATATTGGTGAGTTTGACCCCTTGTTGGAGAAGGGAGGACTATAGAGGGGACTGTTAGTTAAGGTGCTGGTTAGACTAGATAAGCTCTGTTAAATGCCACCGGCTGCTCTTGGAATTGGAAAGCAATTTAGAAAGTCTCAGTGTACTCAAAAGCCTCATTTCGGGGTGGCTAGGTGGCTCAGTAAATAGAGTACCGCCCCTGAAGTCAGGAGGACCTGAGTTCGGATCTGGCCTCAGACACTTAACACACACATACACACACAAACTACACAAACTAGCTGTGTGACCTTGGGCAAGTCGCTTAACCCCAACTGCCCTCCAAAAAAAAAAAGCCTCATTTCATAGGTGGGAAACTGAAGGCCAAAGAGGTTGACTTGTATAAGATTTGAACTCTAGTCTTGTGACTTCAAACTCAGTGCTCTCTCTTTTATTCTCATACTCTGGGATCCTGTGAAGACTTGTGAAGTCAAACGTGTAAGCTCTCATGTCTATTGTAAGGCAATGCTAATGTGGAAAGGCCACTGGACTTTGAGTCATCCTCATTTTGAGTCAATGAGGTAGTATGGCTGGCTACCAGGGGAGCTAATTCGATCTTAGTTTGATTTAAGTTTCCAGAAATAATGGGATGATAGTCCTTTTATACTCTGTTCTGGTCAGATCACATATTTGAATTATTGAGTTCAGTGCTATATACATGTTTTATTGTTGCAACTATTTAATTGCATCTGGCTCTTCATGACCCCATGGACCATAGTATCTTTCATAGAGTTTTCTTGGCAAAGATACTGGAGTGGTCTGTCATTTTCTTCTCTGATGGATCACCTTTTTCCAGAACTGTCTACTCTGACCTGCCTATCTTGGGAAATTCTTTATGGCATAGCTCATGGTTCCATGGAGCTATGAAAGCCCCTTCACAAGGACAGGGCAGTAATCTAGGAAAGGGGAGGCACATTTTAGGAAGGACATGGGTAAGTTTTGGTAAGACCTTCGGAGAAGAGCAACCAGAAGGGCAAATGTCCTTGATGGGATCATGGTCCTGGGAAGATCATTTGAAGGAACACAGGATACATAGCTTGGGGGAAAAAAGACTTCGGAGGAATATTATACAAGTATCTGAAGGCTACTAAGTAGAAGGGTGATTAGATAATATCTTTTCTGCATAACTCCAGAGGTCAGAATGGGAATAACACGTGGAAGCTGTAGAGAGGCAAAACTTAATGTAAAGAACAGATTCCTGATCATGAGAGCTGCCCCGAAGTGGTGTGAGCAGCATCAGGGAAGTATTCCAAAAAAAGGTGGATGACCACTTGCTGGGTCAGATCATAAATTGTTTTTTTCAAAGACAATTTGGACCAGATGACATTTGAAAACATTTTCAACTTTGAAATTCTTTGAGTCTTTGATCCTGCATCTTGGACCTGCTGCTTACATATGGTTTGACTTAGGCACCTATTGAAATCTCAATTTCCTCATTTGTAAGATGGGATCATAACCCTAGAACTATTATCTCAGATGGCTATTTATTTAGAGTCAAAGGAGATAACATATGCAAAATACTTGATAAATCTTAAATCATTGTGTAAATGTGAATTAATTATTATTAATAAATATTTCCATTATTTGGTCTAAGTATATGTGTAACTTTTTTTTAAATTTTGAAAAAATGCTCTTAGATTTAGAGGCAGAGAAAAAGATGACCTAGAACTTCTTATCATTGTGTCTAGCTGCAACCACTAAGAAAATAAGATACTATATTTTAAAGTTAAAGAAATAACAAGGGGTAGCTAGGTGGTACAGTGAATAGAGCACCAGCCCTGGAGTCAGGAGGACCTGAGTTCAAATCTGGCCTCAGACACTTACCACTTACTAGCCGTGTGACCTTGGGCAAGTCACTTAACCCCAAATGCCATGCCTTTCCCCCTCCAAATAGCAAAAAACCCCCAAAAACCCCAGAACTGTCATTATCCACATTCTCTCCTCTTCTCTATGCCCCCCTCACCATATATATATATACACATAAACATCTTGGGCTGCTATAAAGGTTTTATAACAGAAAATTAATAAGGTCCTTTCTAGATCACTTCCTTGAATTATAAAAATTCCTGCGTGCTAATTTAAGAGTTTTTTTTTTTACCCTTTCCCTTTCTACTGGCTAAACAAACAGAAAGCTTAAAAATTATATTCAGACTTTGAAAGAGAAAACAAAGTGTGAGAGGCTTTTTTTTTCAATCAGTGGAAATTTCTGTTTCCTTACCATACTCAGTTCTCTCACAGAACTGAATCTCCCTCCTTCATGACTCACCCCACCCCCAAGAGAAATAAAAGCATTATAACTTCTTGGACACTAGAAGTATTATATAAGGCAAAATAACAACAAAAGGGGGATTAGAAATACGG
Organism: Petaurus breviceps papuanus; assembly: GCF_028583685.1. Lineage (NCBI taxonomy): Eukaryota > Metazoa > Chordata > Mammalia > Diprotodontia > Petauridae > Petaurus > Petaurus breviceps. The sequence goes on along the minus strand of NW_027185655.1, from coordinate 86,143,392 downwards.
GGGGGGGGAGGGGTGAGGGAGAAGTAGGGCTGAGCTGCGATATAAAATAAGCAAACTGCCTATTTTATTTTTTTTTAACTTACCAGAGGCATTCTTGTCCCTGTGAGAAGCTAGATGAAAGCTGGACTGTCCATTTTGAACAATGTGTCCACTGTCTTGAGACCTCGATGGGAAAGTCTAAGGAGTCTGTTAATAAACATTTTCAGGGAAGTCTGAAAATTCATTAATACATAGGCATTTCTTGACATGCTACTTCATGAGCCAAAGTTCACCGGTCTTTTTTTCTGCCGTGTGTGTTGCAGGCCTGCGGACACACCAAGGAAAACTCCTCTCCTCCTCAAGATTGAAATGAGAAACTGAGTGAATAAACTCTAGTCCTTAGTTTCTTCTGTCTCACGCCCACTTGTAAACAGCATAAAGCAATAAGGAAGAATGGAGTCTGTCCAAGCCTTCTAGGAAGCTCAGAGGATTACAGTATATAGCATTCGGCAGGTGGTTTATAGAAATGACGAAATGGTGTGTCCGCTTGCAAACCTGTCACTATAGTGTTCCTTTAAAGGAAGACCCAGAAATGTCTTTGAAAAGATTAGCCTAGGCAAATAAGATTATAGTAGACAATTAACTTGTGAACCACTGTTTATCTTAGTACTTTATAACTGAAGACTGAGTTTGTCTAGGTTTATCATTGGCTACTCTATATCTGTTTAACTGTTCCCTCCCGTGTTGCTTTACTTCCTGTTTATTTTATCTCTCCTATCTACCTCAAAAGCATTCTGAGCATTAGTTCAATTTATTAACATTGTGGAGAACATATTATAGCCTTATGGAGAACATACTTTAACCAAATTACAACAGTAGTAAGCAATTCTATACAGTTTTGTACTTCACAGTGTAAGAAGGCCAATGATATAGTGAGAAGTATCAAAACTTATACTGTGGGGGAACTCTTGGGGGCACTGGGGATGGCTAAGCATGGAGACGACAAGGCCTGGGGAAAACTCAATTATTATTTTTAAATATTTGAAAGCCTGTAGATTGAAGCAGAGAATAGATTTGGTCAGCAATTTTGTTTCTTCTAGATAATGACAATAGCTAACAATGACACAGTGCCTTTGAGGTTAACAAAGCACTGTCTTCACATCACCTCCTTTGAAGTTCACAATTCTATGAAGTAGGTGATATTGTTGACCTAATTTTGTGGATGAGGAAACTGAGCCTCAGAGAGGTTATGTGATTTGACCTTGATTATATAGCTAGTAAGTGTCAGAGGCTGAGGTAGAGTTAAGACTAACAGTGGGATGTTCCTGGGAGGCAAATTTAAATTAATTCTAAGCAAGAAAATCATTACTAGTTTTGATGCTAATTCAAGCATGAGACAGACTTCTTCATGCAGGAGTGTGTTCCCTATCATTAGTCTTGTTCCAGTGGATATTGAATGAGTGTTTGTCATCCTCTAAGTATGAGGTGAAAGGGATTCAGAAGTTGGATGGGGGTTGGGCTAGATGATTTACAAGGTCTTTCTCAACTGGTAAGTTTTTATGATTTTATAGATATTAACATTTTTATATTACCAAGGAAAAGTCAATTTTTTTTAAAGCAATTGGGGTTAAGTAACTTGCTCAAGGTTACATGGCCAGTTATTTCTGGGTGTGGTGCTAAGTATCTGATCCTGGATTCGATCCCAGGTTATCCCGACTCTGGGGCTGGTGCTCTTACTCACTGTGCCACCTGGCCGCCTTGAAAAGTCAAATTTTTAATCACATACATACAAAACTTTTCATTTCTAACAGTTGCCTTGTCTCCTTGACCTTAGTCCTCAAATATATCTTTTAATCTTTTTCTTTGTGCTGATGTATAGACACTCATAATCAACAAATTAGCAGTGGTTTATAGGCCCATGGTTTCATAAAAATTAGGAAATCACAGGCCCTTAGTTTGGTAGATGTTGAAGGCTTATGGATCCATGATCTGATAGAAATTAGGGGCTGGTAGACTCTTTGTTCCATTAGAATGTGAACTCCTTGAGGCAGGGACTGTTTGCCTTTCTTTGTTATCCCTGGCACTTAGCATAATGCCTGGCATCTAATAAATGTTTACTAAATATTTGTTGACCAACTGGCTCCACAGTTGAACTAAAGCATAGGAAAGAATTGTAACTGGAGGAGCAGAAAGATAGAGGAGCAGACTCAAACTTTAGAGAAAATGTAATAATTTTCATTAGCAATTATATTTGAAACTGTTCCATTGTTTTTGTTTTATAATAATTGCAATGATCCTGTCAGGTCTTCATTTATAATTACCTTAGTTTTATGTGTGGAAATCAAGGTGTAGTGTTAAACATAGTTTTTATCTTGTTCAGAACCAAAGAAGATTATTGGAATCTGTTTTCATATGTATGAACCACATAATTCACTGATTACTCAATTACATTATCAATAATAGTATTATTACAATCTTTTTTATATGAAAGTTGCTAGCCCAAGGAATTGAGTTATTTTTCCAGTAACAGTGATGAATTTATGTAGATTTTACTGTACTCTTGCTGATGCCAAGAATATGTATCATATTTGGAGCAACTGGCCAGGGTTAGAGATAGAGCTGTGGTGTATGGACATGCAATTAAATATTTATTAAGTACTTGGTATAGACCATTTTGCTGAGTGGAGAAGGAGATATGAAAACTCCCTGCTTTCATGGAATATACTGTCTAGTGGGAGAGGGAAGAATATCAGTACAGGTGGCTGTAAAGACATATTGCATCCTAGACTTACATAACTAAGTATTATAATCAGAGCCATGACTGGAGTAGTGAAACTGAGACTTTGCCTTTGGGCATGGAATTTATAGGTGCTGATAGTACTTACAATCCTTTAGCAGTGCAGGAATAACAGGCGTTGGTGCCTAGTCAGCAAAAACAATTACAGTATCATATTGCATTGATATTAATGCAAAGTTGATATACATGCTGGTATGCAATTTTTGAATGTGCTGTTGATAAATAATTCTTTGACATTTATTACATGATACTGTATTATGCATGCATTGTTATATGGGTTGTATTTTTGCTTGTGACCTGTATGCTTATTATATGCAATTTTATCATGTTTCATATCTTATATATTACATGAGACTTGTATTTGATTGTATATATATGAAATTATCTATCTGTATATGTTTCATTATATGAAATGATTACCACCTACCACTGAGTGGGCAGGTAAGCCAGACTAGTTGAAGCATCAGGGCACTGAAGGAAAGACTGAAGGCAGCATGTGCCAGGGGAGTTGAACCCTGACCATGATCTTGACAACCATCTCACCTCAGACTAGATAGAGAGCCTGAACTGAAGAGGCAGTGTCCTTAGTCTACTGACCCTCCTTCCAGGGCCAGCGGGGAGGTATGACCTGGCAAGTGCTTTTGCAAGTATTGAAGCCTCAGCAGCTTCAGGTACTGAAAGAAAGTTCTCACCATCAAAGCACTTGGTACTTTCAAATCAATCACCATCAGGGATGGATATGGTTTTGAAAGGAAACAATACTAAAGAAGATGCATTGCTCTCTCCTTTGCCACTGTACCCTAGGACTATCAAATTTGCTGCTTCCTAGGTGTGTTGTCTCCCTCACTAAAATAGGAGTTCCTTGAAAGCAGGGATTACCTCGATTTTCTACTTACATTATATATATAATATAATATATAAATCCTTCCTTCCTTCCTTCCTTCCTTCCTTCCTTCCTTCCTTCCTTCCTTCCTTGCTTCCTTCCTTCTTTCCTACCTTCCTTCCTTCCTTTTTTCCTTCCTTTCTCCATGACATTTGTCAGTGATTTTCATTGCAATTTCCTCCTTATTTTAAAATTATATTCCCAGATTAATTTTGTCTGTGCAGAGGGCACAGCAGAATACTAAGTGGGAATGCCCAAGATGCAATTGGAGGTATGGGACTAGATTTGAGGAAGAAATCAAAAGTCTACATCAGACCATTGCTACCCTGTTCATAAGGACCATCTTCACACCTCCCTTAACTCTGCCTGACCTTGCTGGTCTCTGAACTATTTTATTGAACCATAGCTTTTGCTTTTCTTCTGATGGCCTCAAAGATTAGCAGCTGATATTTAACATGCTTGTCTTATGCGGCATGCTGCTCATCACAAAACACATGACTTTCCTATTTAATGAATGAATTAGCCTGGCCTGCACCATCAGGGAAGACACCATAGGATGGTTTATTTCTATGAGTTATTAATGACCTTATAATTCATTACTGGTGGGAGTGAATCAGTGCTGTACATTGTGAAAGGTCACAAATAACAAGAGAAAATAATTAACATCTCAGGGTGAATAACTTTATCCCCCCCTGGCCAGCAGTTGCTGATTGTAAAATAGATGCTTTCTGTATCTCAGAAGGATGGTATAGAATGCTGATCAGCTAGCCCTAGGCCAGAATGAGGAGGAGCCCTGGGTTTAGGCCTTTACAGAGATACAAGAATTTGGATGACATTTCTCTGTCCTCTGTGTTTTCTATTTCTGGATTTCTTTGCTTTTATTGTTTGCTTTTCTGAAAGATCAAAGATATTTTCCAGAAAAGGACCCACTTGTACAAAAATATTTATAGCAGCTCTTTTTGTTATGGCAAAAAATTGGAAATTGAGGGGATGTCCATCAATTGGGGAATGGCTGAACAAGTTGTGGTATGTGAATGTAATGGAATACTATTGTGCTATAAGAAATAATGAACAGGCAGACTTCAGAAAAACCTGGAAAGACTTTCATGAACTGATGCTGAGTGAAGTGAGCAGAACCAGGAAAGCATTGCACACAGTAACAGTCACACTGTGCAATGACTAACCTTGATAGACTTATGTAGCAGCAAGCACCCCAAGCGTCCTCAGGGTTTGCTGCCACCATAGGTTCTTGGATCTGCTTTGATAAAGGAAAGCAACTCAAAATGGGTTAACAAGCTTACTTTAATCAGTCAACCATATATCATTTACCTTGTTCAGGGGAAAAAGGTCAGCACCCTGAACTTCAAAGTATACAGGCAGAATTATCAAGACAGAAACAGATCAAGTAGACAGCTTTCCAAACTGTCCAACCATTACATCCATACCAAATCAACATCTGGCTTTCAACATCTGGGTTTTTCAAAGCCGGGGGACTCTGGGCAACGGCTTCCCAGAATCCACATCAAATCACAGAACACTTCTCAAAGTGAGCCCCAAAACAAAGCTACACATCATGGCTTATATAGCCTTCTCCTGGCTCAGAGAATGTAACAACCTTATTGACTCACTGGCCAATCAATAAGTATCTACTGAAAAACAGCCTCCCACCCCAGGCTCCAGGTGCACTTTAGCCTAGGGGCAGGGAAGATCTTACAAATTTACATTCCCATTACAACTTAGCTCTTCTCAGCAACACAAGGGTCTAAGACAACTCCAAAAAACTCTTGTTGGAAAATGCTGCCCACATTCAGAGAAAGAACTTTGGGGTCTGAATGCAGATGGAAGGATACTGTTTGCTCTCTTTTTTTGGTTGTTTTGTTTCTTCTTTTTTTGTGGTTCCTCCCATTGGTTCTAATTCTTCTTTACAACATGAGTAATGTAAAAATATATTTAATATGAATGTATATGTAGAACCTTATATCAGATTGCATGCTATCTTCAGGAGGGAGTAGAGAGGGAAGGGGAGAAAATTTAAAACTCAAAATCTTATGGAAGTGAATGCTGAAGATAAATGCATTAAAAAAGATATTTTCCATGTTAGGTGAATAATTTAGGCAAATCTTACAAGCAAGTTCCTCCCTACATGCATAGTTATAAAACCACCCACACAACAACAACAAAACTTTTAACCTTTTTTTTTCTGTCTTCTTCACATGCTGGCTCAGACATTTTATTTGCATTATCTTAGGATAGTTGTTAACATGTTGAAATTTTCTACCCAAAAGACACTTTGCTTCTGGGAGTTAGAGACTATGTCCTATTTCTTGCTTTCTTCTGGAGTTAGCCATGTGCACCTACATAAGTGTATGTCTAAATATTCATATTTGTGGAGTATGGCAATCTTAGGCACCTTTTTTTGTATTTCTTTTCAATATCATACCTGTTTACCTATACACCTATTGAATCTTAGATTGGAAGTGACTCATGAGGTTAGAATGTCATTAGTTCATAGGTTTAGACCTGCAAAGGATCTCTGAGTTCACCTAGTCCAGTCTCCTCATTTTATAGATGAAGAATCTGAGGTCCTGGATGTCAAGTGATTTGTCCAAGGTCATACAGGTGAGTGGTTAGGAAAAAGATTTGAACCAAAGTCCTCTGATGCCAGATCCCATGCCCTTTCTGTCCTGTGCTGTTTTTACTTAGATAAACTTCTTCCTTAAAACAGGAATCTCTTTCCCATTCCCTTTCCCCTCCAGTCAATCCATCATTCAGCCTCTATTTGAATACTTCTAGTGACTCAGATCTTATGACCTTTCTAATTGTTAAAATATTCTTCTTTTTACTGAGCCAAAATGTTTTTTGGTGATTTCTCCCCATTGATCCTAATTCTGCCCTCTGGGGTTATACAAAATAAATCTAATTCTTTTTCCACAAAAGGACTTTTTAGATATTTGAAGAAAGTTACTATATTTCCCATAGCTTTCTCTTTAGCAGGAAAAACATTCCCACTACCTTTAACCATCCCTCATATGAAATAGTTGTGAACCCTCATCTTTACTCTTTTCTAAAGGAAAATAAAATACTTTTCCTCTATGAGAACAGGAATCATCCTATCTTCAGTATTGAGTATAGTGCTTAGTATAGAGTGGGTAAATGTAAATGCTTGATTATGGTGTTATCTTTCTCAGCAGAGATGGGTTTTGTTCTGTTGTTCATCCTTCATTTTTGAAGAGGACCAATGACATCACTAGTGACATTTTGACTTATGTGTGAATTGGATCTAAGTGAGGTAGAATTGTGTAAAATCATCAACCTCACTCTTCCTGTGGCAAGTCCAGTGACAAGACAAAAGTCAAGACAACTGGTGATGGCCCAGGATGAAGGATGATGAGGGCTAGGAAGGAAGCAGGAGCCAGGCTGGTGTATGTACTAGGGCTGGGGCAAGAATTAGGTTAAAAGAAGATAAAATAAACTTATTTGGTTCACCTCTACATCACAATGAGACATCCAAGGAGAAATTCAATGAAGAATCACTACTATCAACTGGAAAATAACATGTGAACAAACCATACTAAGAATGGAACTTCTGAAAAAGGAAATGATAAAGAAAAGACAGACTAATCCAAAGGGGGAAGATATGTGAATGGGCATAATTTTGAGTGATTGTTGGCCTAACATTTCTTTTCAACTTCATCTCTAATTATTCTCCAACACAAATCCTCTGTTTTAGCTAGGTATTGGCTTTTTATTTTCCCCAAGACACCATGAATCTTGGAGCTTTATGTTTTTTCACTTAGTATCATACTCATTCTCCTATCTAATTGCTTTTTTTGGTTTTGTCTTGTTTTTTGTTTTGTTTTTTTTTTTGGAGGGTAATTGGGGTTAAGTAACTTGCCTAAGGTTACATGGCTAGTTTTGTGTGTGTGTGTGTGTGTGTGTCTGTGTTGTTGTTGTTGTTAAGTGTCTGAGGCTGGAACCAAACTTGGGTCCTCCTGACTCAGGGGCTTTACTCACTGTGCCACCTAGCCGCCCCTGCCTATCTAATTTCTATGTTGGTTTTGTTGTTCAGTTGTTTTTCATTATCTTCCCATAATTCTTTGCCCCAGACTTGTTTATCATGAATTTCCCAATTTTGATTTTTCCACATGGCCCCATTAGCTACTGTCCATGAATCAGTGAATGTATGACACTGTCCTTCTTGTTCTGTTTTGATGGCTTGATATACTGCCGTAAGTTCAGCATATTGACTACTTCTACCTCTCCCAGTACTTTCCAAAGTCCACTTAGTACATGGGTTATAGGCTACTGCTTTCCAATATCTTTTATGGCCCAAATATGGGGTCTGTAATCTTGTCTGTGTGTTTTTTTAATCTGAGCTGGGACTTGGCCAATTTCCATTCTCCCTGAAGGTATGATGAACCTGGATACAATGGTTCAGGAGCATCTGTAGGGGCAGCCCTTACTTCTCTATTCAGTCTGATACTAAGCCCCTTATCTTAGTACATTTTATATAGTTAATTAGTTGGAATCCCATCAATTTTTCCAAAATCAGTCCCTGCTCTCAATAGAGCAGCAAACAATTCTTTTCTTATCAGTCTATTCTGACTTTGAATCCTCTGGCCATTTGCTTTTCTCTCTTGACAAAATTTATCTTTTTCTCATTCTCTTCAATCACCTAGCTGTGAAATCTTATCTAGCACCTCTGAAAGAGGGTGCCCTATTTGACAATTAGTAGAGTCAGAAGTAGATGCTTATAAGTGGGAGGAGCATTCTTTACCATGATATTTCTATGAGGAACTGCTAAGGGGATATCATGATATGTATCTGCATCTCCAACCATGATAGCAATTTTCATTACTTCTTCTTTCAACTTTCTCATGTAGTCTCTAAGAAAGTACCAGTCTCTCTCCACTAGGCCACTTAGAATCAGTAGGATACATTTTATTGCATCCATCATCAGCTAAAGCTAACAGATTGGTTGTATTGTTACCTCCTGCCATATTAAAATCTAAAAGTTTGCTGGACAAAAGGATTCTGACAAATACTTATAAGTTTCTAGAAGTCCACACTATCTACTAATACTCCTTTGGCTCCTTTACTAATACTCCTTTGGCTCCTTTGTCACTGCTTCTCACCATCCAAGACACTAATGATTCTCCATCCTTTGGGTGAATCTGCTTACTATACAAGTAACCTTTTGTTGAGTGAAATTACCTGAACAGTTTTTGCCTTCCCTGATTCTCCTGCTTTCTTCTCACTATGAGGTGAGCTTCTGGCTTCGTAAAAGCTTGTTCATGAAACATTGTATCAGTATTCTGTACACATGCATTCTCCTGGGAGTCATTGTCATAGCAACTAGGCTCAGTTGCTATCAAAACTGTATGAACTTTTTCTCCTATTACTTTTTTGCTCCTTTTTTCTGAGCCAAATACACAACAGGCCTCTCTTCTACCATGTGAGACCCTCCAGCTTGCTCTTCTAAAGGAGAGTCTGAATGCTAGAACACAGTGTAGCAGCAAGAACCCCAAGTTTCCTCAGGGTTTGCTGCCAACACAGGTTCTTGGATCTGCTTTGATAAAGGAAAGCAACTCAAAATGGGTTAACAAGCTTACTTTAATCAGTCAAACATATATTGTTTACCTCGTTCAGGGGAAAAAGGTCAGCACCCTGAACTTCAAAGTATACAGGCAGAATTATCAAGACAGAAACAGATCAAGTAGACAGCTTTCCAAACTGTCCAACCATTACATCCATACCAAATCAACATCTGGCTTTCAACATCTGGGTTTTTCAAAGCCAAGGGGCTCTGGGCAACGGCTTTCAGAATCCATATCAAATCACAGAACACTTCTCAAAGTGAGCCCCAAAACAAAGCTACACATCAGGGCTTATATAGCCTTCTCCTGGCTCAGAGAATGTAACAACCTTATTGACTCACTGGCCAATCAAGAAGTATCTACTGAAAAACAAGCCTCCCACCCCAGGCTCCAGGTGCACTTTAGCCTAGGGGCAGGGAAGATCTTACAAATTTACATTCCCATTACATTCAGCCTCAAGATCTTTCATGCCCATAGCATAGACAATTTACTTTTGAATTAGCACCAAACATCTCTTAGGCCACATTTTCAAGATACAGAGCTAAAGTTACCAAAGTGGCCACTGGGCCTTAAACAAACACAAAGTACATAGCATTTTCACTTCAATTCAAAACAAGAGTCCAAATAAAGTTCTCTTGGGAGAAGGGGGGGGGTGTCCTTCCCCTCACACAGCTCCAGCCTCAGCTTCCAAGTACAGAGAAGGGGCTGGGCAACAAAACCAACAAGGTGGGGTCCTTGGGGGTCCAAGGCACTTCATCCCACCCACCATAGTTATAAGTCCATCCTCCCCCTGGGTCCCAAACTGTGGGATACAGCAAGGAAACACATTCAGTGCCCCTGCTTTTCTGCTCAGTTCTTATCTTTTCCTGTGGCTGAATTCTGAACTCCTGGGCTCCTTCTCCTCCCACAGTCGGCAGCCACTCCTGGCTTCTGCCCAGGTCCCAATGCAGGCAGCTCACCATTTCTGCTCTCAGCTCAGCGAAGTCCACATGCAGGCCATTCTTCTCTCCTGCTCCACGGCTCCACAGAATCACAGCTACCACAACTGGGAAACAATTATCCCAGCCCCCATACTTCCTTTTACTCTGCAGATCCTGTTCGTGATGCCATTTTGTAGCAGTAAGCACCTCAAGCGTCCTCAGGGTTTTCTGCCAACACAGATTCTTGGATCTGCTTTGATAAAGGAAAGCAACTCAAAATGGGTTAACAAGCTTACTTTAATCAGTCAAACATATATCGTTTACCTCGTTCAGGGGAAAAAGGTCAGCACCCTGAACTTCAAAGTATACAGGCAGAATTATCAAGACAGAAACAGATCAAGTAGACAGCTTTCCAAACTGTCCAACCATTACATCCATACCAAATCAACATCTGGGTTTTTCAAAGCCGGGGGGCTCTGGGCAACGGCTTTCAGAATCCATATCAAATCACAGAACACTTCTCAAAGTGAGCCCCAAAACAAAGCTACACATCAGGGCTTATGTAGCCTTCTCCTGGCTCAGAGAACATAATAACCTTATTGACTCACTGGCCAATCAAGAAATATCTACTGAAGGTGAGTAAGAGCACTGGCTCCAATGTTGAGAAGACCTGGAGATCGAATCCCGGACTCAGACACTTAGCACTCACCCAGAAACACCTGTCCATGTAACCTTGAGCAAGTTACTTAACCCCAATTGCTTAGGGGCGGCCAGGTGGCTCAGCAAGTAAGATCACTGGCTCCAGTGTCGGGATGACCTGGATCAAATCCGGGCTCAGATACTCAGCACCACACCCAGAAATAACTGGCTGTGTAACCTTGAGCAAGTTACTTAACCCCGATTGCTTAAAAAAAAAAAAAGTATCTACTGAAAAACAAGCCTCCCACCCCAGGCTCCTGGTGCACTTTAGCCTAGGGGCAGAGAAGATTTTAAAAATTTACATTCGCATTACACACAGCCATTTACATTCCCTTTGCATTTTGTAAAACCTTATCTCTACTCTTACACATAATACAGTAACTTGTTAGTAAAACCCAGCCTCTCCTACACATTGCCTCCTTCTGTAACCTCTGTTTCCAGTTTTAACAGAGCCCTGTACTTTTAGACCACTCCCTTGCTAGGGAGGAATAAGGTAAATCCTCCCTTTCTGGGATAGCCATTTCCTCTTCTAAATCCCTTCTGCCTCCAAATAGAGCTCTGCTACTTTATGATCCCATCCTTGCCACCAAATGTAGCACCAATGCAATATTCACAGCACCCACGATCACTATAAATATACCTGCATGGTAGAAGTAGGCCAGATTTGAACTCAGATCTTTTTGACTCCAGGCCCTGCTCTCTATCCATTGTGTCACATAACACACGCTAGGATAGTGGTAACTTAGACAGTAATAGGGGAGTTTGTAAGTGGGGACGGATGTTTTAGGAGAAAGATAACAAATTCAGTTTTGGACATGTTGAGTTTTGGGTGTCTATAGGATTTCCAGTTTGAAGTCTCATAGGCAGTTGGAGATGCAAAATCTGTAGGTTAGGAGAGAGTTTAGGGATAGATAAGTAGGATGGAGAATCATCAATATAGAGGTGATAATTGAAACTATGGGAGCTGCTGAAATCTTCAAGTGAAGTAATATAGAAGAAAAAAATAAGACCCAGAACAGAGTCCTGTGGGACACCCACACTCAGTGAGTGTGACTTAGATGGAAATCCAGAAAAGGAAACTGAGGAGCAGTCAGACAGGTAGATGGAGAAGGAGCATACATAAAGTGTGCCACAGAAACTTAGAGAGAAGAGGGTATCAAGGAAAGAAAGAGATCAACAGTGTAAGAGAAAAATGAAAAAAAAAAGAAAGAAGAAAGGCCCTTAGATTTGGCAAATAGATCACTCATAACTTTGAAGAAAGTAGTTTCAGTTGAAAAAAGAGATTGGAAACCAGACTGTTAAAAAGAGAATGAAAGCAAAGTGCACGAGTGTTTGTGTGTGGTGTTTGTGTCTGTAAACATGGACATAAGGAGTCACTAGTGAAAGAGTGAAGATAAGTTTAAGTATGTAAATGATAGTGTGTCAATCTCCTGGAGTTGATGGGATGGAAATGAATCGCTTGTGCAGGTAGAGGGGCTTGCCTTGACAAGGAGGAGGGATCTTCTTATCTTATGTCTCTTGTCAGACAGGTGTCTGACATGTCTATCTGGGTGATAGAAGATGAGGAGGGAAGTAGATGAAGCTCACACTGAATTTCAATTAATTTTGCTGAAAATTTTTAGTAAAATGTACTCAGTTGAGAGGATTGGGGGAGGAGGATATATGGGAGATTTGAGGATGGATGAAAAAATTTGGAAGAACTTTTGTGGCGATTAGGTTAGTGAGTTAATTAGTGAGATATAAAAGGATTGCCTTTCAATAGTGAGAGCCCAGTTGAGCTCATGTAAAAATTTGTAGTGCCCCCAGTCATGATTTTCTCCAGCTTTGATCAACAGCATGTATGTGTGGATGAGAGGTGAAATGTTTGAAGATCTTTAAAAGAAAAAAAATTTCATCTATTTATTTATTAGGATAGTAGGGTTAGATGTGGAGTCAGGAAAATGTGGGCTGAATTCTTACCTAAAACATGTACTAGCTATGTGACCATCGGCACCTTTCTGAAACTCAATTTCCTCCTCTATGAAATGCAGATAATCATACCCAGGGTACCTATTTCTTTCTTTAAAAAAAAAAAAACTTAAATTATTTATTTTTAATTATCAACAATCACTTCCATAAGTTTAAAATTTTTCCCCCTTCCCTTCCCCCTCTCTCCTCAAGACAGCTTGCAATCTAATATGGACTCATGTTACACAGAAGAATTATAATGAATGGGAAAAACCACGAGAAAGGGAAAACAAAACAAAACAAAAATAGTCTGCTTCATTCTGCATTCTAACTCCATAGTTCTTTCTCTGGATGTGACTGGCATTTTCCATCATGTGTTCTTTGGAATTGTTTTAGGTCCTTGCATTGCTGAGAAAGGCTAAGTCTGAAGAGGTTACCCATTAAGAGGGTTAGGGTTGCTCTGGAGACCCCAAAATACAAACACACTGGGTCTTGCCAAATGAACTCTACTCAAGTCTTCTCTCAGCCAAAGAAAAGTAAAGTTTATTAAAAGTTTGCTAGTATTAGACACAGAGTAAGTCTGTGCTGAGTCATTCTATGGCACTCTCACTATTCTATGACACCCTCACTATTCCATGGCCCTCTCAACCACATGGCATTCTATGTCCCTCTCACTATTCTATGGCATTCTATAGTACTCTCACAAACATGAAGACAGGATGGGGTTTTATATACAGAAGGTTGTGGGAAGAATCTAGGGGTGGTCTAGGGGAGGAGTTTGGGCAGGGTCTTCAGGAGGATTCAATGAAGTCAAAGAGTGATTAAGGGTGGGAAGTAGCTGGAGGCTACAGACAATGGTGGGCTAGGCCAGTTCAAGGGTGGATTGATATTTTAATAGGCTCAAGGGTGGGAAATAGATGAACAATGGAGGGCTAGGCTAGAAACTAGGCTAGAGTTAGTAGTTAGCAGTTATTAACTAGGCTAGAGGTCTGGGCCCAGTCACAATGTAAGGCTTATTGCTTCATGCAAATGCCTCATCAAATGGGATGATTTAATCAAGAGTTCAAGGGAGGTTCCCAGAGCCTATACTTCAAGGACTCAAGGAGAGATCAAGGGGGCTCCCAGAGCCCATACCTGATGAAGTCTATCAAAATCAGTCATTGTACACTGTAACTGTTAGTGTGTACAGTGTTCTTCTGGTTCTGCTCCCCTTACTCAGCATCAGTTCATATAAGTCTTTCCAGGTTTCTCTAAAGTCCTCCTGTTCATCTTTTCTTATAGCACAATAGCATTCCATTCATATACCACAACTTGCTCAGCCATTCCCCAACTGATGGGCATCCCCTCGATTTCCAGTTCTTGGTCACCACAAAAAGAGCTGCTGTAAATATTTTTGTACATGTGGGTCTTTTCCCATTTTTATGATCTCTTTGGGATACAGACTAGGGCACCTATTTCATTGCAGTGTTGTGAAGCTCAAACAAAACTGATATATGTGTAGTCCATATAAAGCTCTGGGCTTCCTTATCTCAATTCCCACTCTCATAGATAAATGGGGTTACCAAGCAAGGCCATGTGTCCACTCTGGTTTCTAATGGTACTCCTGAGGAGTTGGAGTGTCTTTCTCTAATGCCATCTGTTCAAGCCTCCATTATGGTTTGTTTTCCCTAGTATTAACCTCAGGTGATTAGGGTCCCAGTTTCATTTAACCACTTAGTATAAATTGTCTTTTACAAAAGAATATTTGGTGTGAACATTGTTATGGGAATGAGAATTTAAGATCTTCCCTGCCCCTAGGCCCTTTGATAGACTTAAGTGACTATGAGAACCTTCCTTGATTTGAAAATATACTCAGCCCCCTAATAGGCTGAATGTGGTCACTTGGAGTCTGTGGCAGGAGGCTAGTTTTTCAGGAATGCCCATACCTTGATACTTTCTGATTGGGTAGCAGGTCAAAAGGGTTGTGACATTCTCTGACCCAAGAGAAGGCTTTATATACCCTGATGTGAGATTTTGTTTTGGGGCTCCCTTTGAGAAGAGTTGTATGATTTGACCAGATGAGACTCTGGGCAGCTGTTGAGTCCCCCAGCTTTGAAACCCCGGATGTTGTTGCTTTTCTCTTGGTAACTGACTAGGTATGGATGTAATGGTCAGAGAGTTGGAAGCCTGTCCGCTGATGTTTCTCTGTATTTGTTTTCTGCTTGTAACTTGTTTATATTCTCTGAAGTTTGGGGTGCTGACCTTTTTCCCCTGAACTAGGTAAATGATATATGTTTTATTAAAGCAAGATTGTTTACCCATTTTGAGTTGCTTTCCTTTAGAAAAGCAGATCTAAGAACTTGTGTTGACAGCCACCCTGGGTATGCTAAGGTGCTTGCTGCTGCAAACATATAGAAGGAATATAAGTTGTAAAATATTTTTCTCTGAACTGGGTGGTGGTGGTGGTGGAGATATATATATATATACATATACCCTCATTTATCACTTCAGATCCTGAAAAGAATAGATTCATACAGCATTTCCTGCAATGCATTTGTCCCAATAGGTTTGCTTCCAAATAGGTTATGGATGACTTTGCATCTTTGCTACCACTGGGATGGAGCAAGCAAGATGCCTGTCAGGTGGTGAGGCTGTTGTTCCACTCATTCTCACCCTTTTGCAAATCCCGGGATGGATTCCAGCTCCTAGGCTTTTGGCACTTACTCTTCTGACCTTTTGAGACTTACAAGGCTATCATCATTTTGAATACTTAAGAGTATTGAAAGCAGAGAGACTAAAGGAATACTTTGGAGACATTATAGGTTTGGTTCTAGGTCACTGCAATAAATACGAAATAAATGAGTCACATGATATTTTTGGTTCCCCAGTACATATAAAAGTTATACTATCTGTGATAGTAATGGCAATTAAAGATTCCCCTGTATTGGCTTGGTTTTCAAATTGATTGTGTTAAAACCCAGAGTTTGTTAATCCCACCTGTGGGATGGGCTTGTTGATGTGAAAAGAAAGTCCTGAACTGGGAGGAGCTGGTGAGGTAGATTTGGAGAGACACTAGAGAGAGGTGGAAGATCTTTTTGGAAGCAGCACCTCGTGGAGAGAGAGAGACTAAGAGAATTGCTGGTGGCCGCTTTGAATTGCGCTGGACTTTTGAGACCTGCCCCCTGAGCTGCCAAGGACTGAGGAGACATGGCTGTTTTACTGGTACTTTGTCTGTCTGTTTTGATGTTGTTTTGCCAGATTTGTCCACTGGTGAAAGACAGTCCTTTTGTTGAAGAAGTCCTGGAACCTGGCTGTTCGCTAAGAAGCCCTGAGACTTTCCTGCAGACAGAGAGTGAATACTGTCCACTGGTGAGGGACAGTGCTGTTGTTGCAGGGGTCTGGAGACTGTCCTGCAGACAGAATGAATACTGTCCACTGGTGAAGGACAGTGCTGTTGTTGCAGGGGTCTGGGAGCCTTTCTGTTGGTTCAGAAGCCCTGAAGAAGGATTTTCTTGTTGTATGTTTACAGAAATCCTGGGAGAGGGCTTTGCTAATGTGTTCAGGGGTTCTAGTACTGTTCTACAGACAGAGGATAAATTCATGAAGGGACTGGCAATGTATCTTATGGCCTTGCTAAGCCTTGTCTCCCCAGGAACTAAGATTGCTGAGAACTTGCCTAGTGTCAAGATGAAGAAAAGACCTCCATTTGGGTATTAAGTGCTGTGTTTAAACTTGATGTAACTCTGGGGTAGATTCAATTGTGATCCAGGGGTGGGGAACTTTTGACCTTATTGTGCTCTGTGATTGACAAATGAAGGTATTTTACCTATGTTTGGAAACTAATCTCCATTTGAGAAGAGGGGTTTTGTGGTGGACTTAATTAAGGTATAGCCTAGGGGTGGAGTAGTATTTAGAACAGGGACTTTGTAATTGATTGAATGATTGGAAGGTCCTGGGGTGGGGTAGTACTTGGAGATTATTTAATCACACTTAGTAAATGCTGTATTTGGAATGATGTCATGTTTTGATCTTCTCTGTTCTGGGTTTGTTACTGAATAAAATGGAGAGCACCTATGCTGGTATTTTGAACCTGGGAAGTTGCCTTCTTTTGGCATTACATTACACTATCCTATAGTCTTTTAAGTGTGTAGGAGTATTATATAAAAAAAATACACACTTTAATTAAAAAATACTTTACTGATAAAAAGCACCAATCATCATCTGAGCCTTCAGCGAGTTATAATCTTTTTGCTGGTGGAGGATCTTGCCTTGATGTTGATGGCTGCTGACTCATTAGGATGGTGGTTGTTGAAGGTGGGGGTAGCTGTGGTAATTTCTTAAAATAAGAGAACAATGAAGTTTGCCACATTGATTGACTCTTCTTTTGGCTCAAACACTTAGAGGCCATTGTAGGGTTATTAATTGCCTAATTTCAATATTGTAGTGCCTCAGGGAACAGAGATGCTGGAGGAGAAGGAGAGAAATGGGGAATGGTGGTTGGTGGTGCAGTCAGAACACACGCAGCATTTATTAAGTTTTTTTATCTCATATGGATGCAGTTTGTAGTACCCCAAAACAATTACAATAGTAACATCGAAGACCACTGATCACAGATCACCATAACAGATAATATAATAATAATGAAAAAAATTGAAATATTGTGAAAATTATCAAAATATGACAGAGATATGATGTGAATACATGCTATCAGAGAAATGACTTCAATAGACTTGCTCTGATACAGGGTTGCTGCAAACCTTCAAATTGTAAAAAACTCAAAATCTGAAAAAAGCAATAAAGTGAAGCATAATGAAACAAGATATGTCTGTCGGTACAACAGAAAAAGAAGCAACCACAAGGCCATATATCCACAGGCTACATGGCAGCAGCCTCAGTGGTGATATAAAGACCCTGAGGCTTTCTCCCCACTCTGCCTTTAGAAATATTTGCTTCTTCACTTTAAACATAGGCAGAAGCTGACCAAGAAATACCTTGGTCACTTAGTGCCTTTTGTAAGTATTCTCAGTTCTAGCAAAGTATCTCATTCAAATGATCTTTTTCTTTATATGGAAATGGGTGGGGGTGGGGAAAGTTACAAGCATTATTATACACTTACTATATGTACTGCTCTAAGCACTTAACAAATTTCTTATTTGCTTCTCACAACTATCTTAGGAGATAGGTGCTAATAGGGTAAGGGGACTGGAAATAAGCAGAATACTGGCACCTATTGTGAACTGTGGATTAGGGCCCTTCAACTGGTGCATGGATTGAAATGGGGATCAGGGCATTTTTATTTTCAAAAAGAACACGCGCTAGCCTTTTTCACAAGGTTTGTCAGCAAAGAGAGAGAGCTATACATACCTTGAAGATGGAGTTCCATTGGATGGAACCCTGTTACACTTGAGATTTGCAAAATTAATGTAAATACAAGTGTTATCTGCTATTATTTGTTTTCTGCAAATGCTGAATTAGAAAAGAATATGAATTCACCAACTGACACCAATCAGTTTAGATAAGTAGGATACTCTCAGATGTTTCATTCTATTCCCCACTTTCTAGTGCCTGGAAGAATCCACAGTAGTCATCATGTTGATAATGGTAGCAGGCTTTTATAGAACATTTAAAAACTTATAAAGTACTTTATATCTGTTACTTCATTTGGTCTTCACAGCAACCATATAAAGGTGTTTATATATTTTGCTCATATATAGTTCATACATAGCATGCATGCATATATATATATGTATATATATATATATATATATATATATATATATATATATATAAATATAACAATTGCTCAAGGTTACACGGCTAAGAGGTAGAATTTGAATTCAGATTTGAACTACATCTTCTGAGAAAGTACAAAAGCAATTACAGTTAGAAAGAGATTATGGAATTCAGAACTGGAAGGCACCTTAGACATCATCTTGTCCAATCCCTCATTTTATTTATTTTAAAAAATTTTAATTTCAGTTAAAAAACATTTATTTTTTTCTTTCGTAGTCTCCCATTTTTGCCCCTCCTGCAGAATACATTGAGAAAAAAAAAGAAAAATAAAATCCTTGAAGCAAATGTATCTAGTCAAGCAAAACAAATTCTTGCATTGACCATATTAAGAAATGTATATATACCTCATCTTGTGTCTTGAAGCCACCTATCTTGCCTTCTATCAAGAGGTAGGTTCACCACTGGTTCTCTGGGATTAGAGTTAGTGATTGCATTAATCAGAATTCTGGTGTCTTTCAAAGTTGTTTGCCTTTACAATGTTGTTATTAATGTATAAATTGCTCTCCTGGCTCTGCTCATATCATGCTGCATCAGTTAATACAAATCTTCCCAGCTCCTCTGCAACCATCCCTTCCAAAATTTCCCATGGCACAACGGTAGTCCATTATATTAAAATATAAAAATTTGTTCATCCATTCCTCATTTGATGGTTATACCTCTTTATATTCCAACTCATTGCCACTATAAAAAACTTTGTTATAAGTTTTTTTGTACATTTGGGTCCTTTTCCTTTTTCTTTGAGCTCTCCGAGGTATAGGCCTAGTGGTGGTATTACTTCATGAAAGGGTATAGTAGTGGTATCATTGGGTCAAGGTTTAGTGACTTCTGGGTCATAGTAATCCCCTTATTTTTATAGATGGAGAACTTGAGTCCTAAAGAGGGGAAGTGATCTGCCCAAGGTGACATAGGTAATATATGTCACAGCTGGGATTCGAAAGCAATGTGGTAATCCTAAAAATCCATTTCTCCTGCTATTTCAAATATCACCTTTGATAGCTTCTGTTTCCCTTGGGCAAATAGGTTAAAGCTCTGAGCCTCAATTTCCTTATCTATAAAATGAGAGGTTTAGATTAAGTGACTGCTGAGGACCTTTCCAGTTCTAGAACAGCAATCCTATGAACTCAGGACTTTTATTCCAGAGCTCTTACTATACTATTCTGGATTAACTGATAAGAAGATGTTTTAAAATTAAAAAGTTTTAAAATTAAAGCAGTAATGACACTTGCTAGCCATCTTGGGAGGTCTTCTTCTTTTCAATTATCCCCCTCTCCTCAATTTTTATCTTGAGAGAAGAGCTAAAAAAGGACAGACTTCTGTGAACAAAAGTTAAAAAAATTAAATGAAAATCTAGGCTATGGTACTAGTGTCTTTTTATTTAATAATAGCTAAGAGCCAGCATTTTTATAGTTCTGGCTATGTTCTAGGCACTTTGCTAAACACTTTTGCAGACATTATCTTGTTTAATCTTCATATTAGCTCTGGAAGGTAGGTGCTATTATTAACCCCATTTTATAGTCTGAGGCAAACAGAAGTTAAGTGATTTACCCAAGGTCATTCAGTTAGTAAGTATTGGAGGCTGAATTTGAACTCATTTAGGTCTTTCTGACTCTAAGGACAGTGCTCTATCCACTATTTCACTAGCTATTAAAAGCTTAGAACTTTTGGGACACTTTGTATTACAATGCAATGTTAAAAGTAATGCTATAGAATAAAATCCATTAATTCTGTAGTTTACAGAAACAGTAACCAGTGTTTTAGGAAGAAGCACAAATACAAAGAGCTGAATAGTTTAACAAGCAGTAGATATACTGCTCATCACAGTTTCTATTTCACATTCCCTTCAACTAAAACCAGCTTTTATCTATTCCCACTCAGATGGCATATTTCAAGCCAATCTTTGTTGTTTGAAGATTGGAAGAAATGGAGCTTTTCTGTACATCCTGCAGTAGCTAAGGTGAGTTTTTTTCCTTTTAAATTCAGTAGGAAATAAAAGTAACAAATGAATTGAAGGTGAGGATCAAGGAGGCAGTAGCTCTGTATTGTTTGAACTGAGCTTAGTGTCAAGGCAGAAACCCTGTGTGAGCTTTAAGGGACTTAAAAACAAATGTACTCATATCCTCCAGCATGCAGGTTTATCAACCATTCAGCAACACCCTCCAAGGACTATATGGAATGGCATTTATCCCGTAATCATATATTTTACCACTCTCCATAGTGCTTCCCCAAAATATGTTACATACAACTCAATCTCTGGCTTTATTAGACCAATGCCCCAGATGACAAGAAAGCTCAGGCAGATCTCCCTCAGTTTCTACAGTGTCTTTTAAGCTCCATATGAGGAATCTATAAAATTCAAGGATAGATCCTTTCATAACACAGAAAAAAGACATTTCAAAAGGCATTTCTCCATGTGGGAAAAAATGAACCTCTATTCATTTTTCATTAATAAGTTAACAAACATTTAACAAGCGTTTACTATGTTCCAGACTCTGTGGATGCAAAGACAAAGAATGGGGCAATCCCTATCTCCCAAGGATTTTTATCAATCATGTTAAGAGCTATTGATTTGCAGGGAGGCTTTTTATTTTTCTCTTTCTTTTATCCCAAGGCCAGAATGGTCAGTATCCAAAAGAGAAAGAGCCTAGTATGTTTGCATCCACTATATTATTATCCTCCAAAAATTTGAGTCCATTAGAAAAAAGGTTTCATTAGCATTTGCCTATGAACAACATAATACACTTCCCTTCAGGACCCAAGACTGCACCATGGTTGATACCAGCTCAACAGTGAACACCCTGTGGTATCAAGGTGGGACCTCATGTCAGGTGGAGCCTCACACCAGACTGAGACTCACACAACCTCCTACAGTTAGTAGAAACTTTCACTTGACCTGTGGTCAGATTTACTCTCATTAGTTGTTAAATTGGTTTTACTTAAGAACATCCTTCTATTTTCAGATTCAAGACAGTAAGACATAATTTGACATCAGGACTGATTTACCAGGTGGGCACTGTCATGGGATAAATGAGTTTCTCTTTAAAGTTTCTAAAGGTCACCAGGTCTCTCGTATCCTAAGGAAAAAAATCTTTCCTATGACTCTGCAGCCATTTTAAACTATCATCCTATTTCTCTATCCCTTTCCAACAAACTTCTTTTTTTAATTTAATTAATTTATTTTTCCCCCTACCCACCACCCCAAAATAGCAATCCCACAGGATATCCCCTCCTCCAATCTACTCTCTCCCATATCTTCTCTCATACACCTTTAGATTTTTCCAGTAGGGCATGGTGGACCTCTATGCCCCAGTGCCTGTATATCTTATTTCCCAATTACATGTAAAATAGCATTAATAATGGTATTTATATATTTTTAAACATTTGATTTTAAAGTTTTGAATTCCAGATTCATTCCCTTCCTCACTTGTCACCAACCCTTACTGGGAAGATAAGCAGTTCAGTATAGGTTGTACATGAGTAGCTATGCAAAACATTACCATAATAGATATATTGTAACAGACTGACTATATTTCCCTCCCTCCTATCCCACCACCCACTTGTTCTGTTTTCTACTTTGATCTTGTCCCTTTTCAAAAGTGAGTGCTTCCAACTTCCCTCCCCCCAGCCTGCCCTCCTTCCACCATCCCCCCTCTCATCTCCTTCCCCCCTACTCTCCTGTAGGGTGAGATACCCTATTTAGTGTGTATGTCATTCCCTCTCTGAGCCAAATTCAATGAGAATAAGGATGACACATTCTCTTTTGCCTTCCTATTCTGCCCCTCCATTGTAACCATTTTCCCTTGCCTCTTCTATATGAGATAATTTATCCCATTCTGTCTCTCTCCATCTCCTCTCATTATATTCCTCTCTCACCTCTTAATTTCACCTTTTAAGTATCATCCCTTCCTATTAAATTGGTCCTGTGCCCTCTATCTATGTATATCTGTAAACATATATACACACATTCACATATGTATTCATATGCCTCCGATATAGACATCTATCTATCTATCTATCTATCTATCTATCTATCTATCTATCTATCTATCTATCTATCTGTCTGTCTATTCCTTTCAACTATTTTCATATTGAGAAAACTTTCATCAGTTACAATTATCATTTGTCCATGTAGGAATGTAAATAGTCCCTTATGATTTCTTTTCCCTGTTTACCTTCTCAAGCTTCTCTTGCTTCTTGTATCTGAATGTCAAATTTTCTATTCAACTCTGATTTTTTCATTAAGAATGCTTGAAAGTCCTCTGTTCCACTGAAGGACCATATTTTTCCCTGAAACATGATACTCAGTTTTGCTGGGTAGGTGATTCTTGGTTTTAATCCCAGCTCCTTTGCCCTCCGGAATATCATATTCTAGGCCTTTTGATCCCTCAGTGTAGAAGCTTCCAGATCCTGGGTTATCCTGATTGTACTTCCACAATATTCATTTCTTCCTGGCTGCTTGTAATATTCTCTCCTTGATCTGGGAATTCCAGAACCAGGGTATAATATTCCTAGGAGTTTTCTTTTTGGGATCTTTTCCAGGAGGCAATTGGTGGATTCTTTCAACCTCTATTTTGCCTTATGGTTCTAGAACACCAGGGCAATTTTCCTTGAGAATTTCTTCTTTGATCATGGCTTTCAGGTAGTCCAATAATGTTTAAATTATCTCTCCTGGATCTATTTTCCAGGTCAGTGGTTTTTCCCATGAGATATTTCACATTGCTTTCTATTCTTTCATTTGTTTGGATCTGTTTAACATCATCTTGATTTCTCATAAAGTCACTAGCTTCCCTTTGCTCCATTCTAAATCTGAGGGAATGATTCTTCTCATTGAGCTTTTGAAATTCTTTTTCCATCTGGCAAATTTGGCTTTTTTTTTAAGGCATTCTTCTTCTCATTGCCTTTATGAGCTTCTTTTGCCTGTTGAGTTAGTCTGTTTTTTTAAGGTGTGATTTTACTCAGTCAGGCTGTTGACTCTCATTTTGTAATTTTCTTGCATCATTCTCATTTCTCTTCCCAATTTTTCCTCCACTTCTCTTATCTGCTTCTTAACGTCCTCTATGGCCTTTAACCAGCTTGTATTTTCCTTTGAAGGTTTTGGTGCAGGAGTTCTGACTTCACTGTCTTCCTCCTGTTCCATGCTTTGCTCCTTTTTGTCCCCAAAATAGGAGTCTAATGTTGAATTCTTCTGTTTTCTTTGCTTCCTTTGCCTGGTCATGCCTCAGTCACTTGACCCCTGGGCTTTTTGCCACAGTAGGACTCTGCCGCCAGACAGGGGAGTTTTCGTCTCAAACACTGGGGTTTTCTCAGCTGCTGGAGGTATTAGTTGGCTGCCCTCTCTGAGGCTTCCACATACTCTGGCAAGCTGGTCATGTACTCCAGGACCTGCACCCTAGACTGCAATCCAGATCCAAGCAGGTTAAAGCAAGAGCGATTACCCCTCAGACTGGTCGCTTGGTTCCCCTACAGTCTGCAGCCCAGGAGCTGAAGCTGCAACTTGGCACCAGCTGAGCCAAGGCATCTCAGCGGCTTCTCACCCTAGAGGTGAAAGCTGATGCTCTCCCAACTACTGGTCCCGAAGTCCACACTGCACTGACCTCTCACTTTGTCCTTTGCATCTATGTGTTGATAAATCTGGAAATGGGCACAGCTGCTGGTGATCTGGAGTCCCTCTGGCCAGCAGCTGGTCAGGCCTGCCCTGGGGCTAAACCTCCAGCTCATGTGGGCCTGGGCTCGGCTCCCAGAGCACTGCGCTGGTCAATTCCTGCCAGCCTGCTGGGTTGTCCTCAGTGGGAAGTTAGCTTCTCTGTGTCATTTTGTGGGTTCTGCAGCTCCAAAGTTTGTTCAGAGTCCCCTTTTACATGGATTGGGGAAGGTGGAAGCCGGAGCTGCTCGGAGGTCCTGCTTCTACTCCGCCATCTTGACTCTGCCCTCCAACAAACTTCTTGAAAAACTAGGTAATTAGGTAGACTGGTGGATAGGTTGCTGGATTGGAGTTGGGAGGACCCAGATCCTGTCTCAGATACTTATTAGCTGAGTGACTCTGCTCAAGTAACTTAACTTTGTGCCTCAACATTCTCATTTCTAAAATGGGGATTATAATACCACCTATCTCAAAGGATTATTGGGAGGACCAAATGAAATAACATGCAAAGCACTTTGCAAACCTTGGACTTTAATGAATCTGGAAGAGAGTGTGGCTGATGACTTTGTGCAATGCTGCCTCATTTAAACCCAATTCATGAAGTCAAGACATCACTTCAGGATGTCACTAGCCCTCTTGGAAAATGAAAGACAAAACAACATACTCTTTCCCTTAGAAAGCCCATCTGATCCCTTGTCTTCAATGGTCATATATATGTAGAGAGCTCCCATATCTTCAGCTCTTGGCTAGAGCTTTCCCTGAAGATTCAGGATCACATTTATGATTCCTTGCTGGACAGCTTTCTCTCTGGTATCTCAGAATATTTTTGTATAGAATATCTTCCTCCTAAAAATCCATTTCTCCTGCTATTTCTCTATCTCTTTTTGATGGTATGATCTAGCATTGAATGACCTAGCCATTCAGGCTTAAAAACTTGGAACATAGTTTACTCTTATCTCTCCCTTAAGGTCCATATCAGATCATTTACCAAGTCCTATCAATTCTACCTCCACAGTTTCTCCAAAATCTCTTTATTCTTCACTCACAGGCCCACATTCAAGCTCTTCCTTTCACCCTCTTTCTGTGATGGCCTTCTAGATGGTTTATCTGCATCTAGACTTTTCACTGCTAATTTTTCTAATGTACCACCTAATCACCTTACTCCTTTTTTAAAAAATCTATAGTGGCTTTCAGATGCCTACTGAATAAAGCATAAATTCCTTATCCTGGCATCCAAGCCTCTCTACATACTAGTTCCTGTCTACCTTTCTAGCTTCTTTCAAATTACTTCCTCTCATGTGTTCCATGTTCTAGAAAACTGGACTACTTACCATTTTCTATTCTTTTCTCATATTATCCCATGACTTTGCCTTTAGTCACTCTATTCCTCCTTCCTATGTTGAAGTTTGGGGTTTAGGGGTGCTTAAGACCCCAAAATACCAATGTGCAGGGTCCTGCCAAATGAATTGGACTCAAGTCTTATCTCAGCCAAAATAAAATGAAGTTTATTAAAGATTCGTCATGATGGGTAGATTCTTAAGGAGCTTGAGCATTTGTGATGCTTGGATTGACAAGCAGGTCAGAACATCTGACACAGACTGAGTCTGAGCTAGTTTGAATCTAAGTGCATTCATGGAGGCAAGATGAATCCTACATAAAGAAAGATGGGGGAGGGATCTAGGGGTGGTCTAGAGGAGGAGTTTGGGGAAGGTCTTGAGGAAGAGTCTAAGGAGTATCTTGATGGGACTGAGGTCAGACTCCAGGAATGGGATTAAGGGTGGGAAATACCTGAAGGCTACCTGAAGATGACAGACAAGGGAGGGCTAGGCTAGGTTTAGAGTAACAGAGAATTGGGCCTAGTGATAATGAAAGGCTTATGGCCTCAGGCAAATGCCTCATCAAGTGGTAAGATTCAAGGAGAGTTCAAAGGGCTTCTCAGAGCCTGTACTCCATCATTCCCCTCTCAAACAAATGGGACCCAAATTCCTTTGGGGTAAAGGGTGAAGGTCTCTGATGAGGCTCTGGGAGCCCCCTCGAGCTCTCCTTGAGTCCTTGAGGTACAGGCTATGGGAACCCCTTGAACTTTGATTAAATCAGCTCATTTGATGAAGCATTTACATGAGGCAATAAACCTTACATTGTGGCTGGGCCCAAACCTCTGTTACTAGATTTCCCACTCTTGAACCTATCTCTGTTACTAGACTTCCTACCCTTGAGCCTATCAAAATATCAATCCACCCTTGAACTGGCCTAGCCCACCATTGTCTGTATTCTCCAGGTAGCCTCCAGCAACTTCCCACCCTTAATCACTCATTGACCTCATTAACTCCTCCTGAAGACCCTCCCCAAAATCCTCCTCTAGACCACCCCTATATCGAACCTTCTGTATATAAGACCCCATCTTGTCTTCATGTTAGTGAGAGTGCCATAGAATAGTGAGAGCACCATAGAATAGTGAATGAACCATAGAATAGTGAGAGTGCCATAGAATGACCTAGCACGGGCTTACTCTGTGTCTAATACAAGTGAACTTTTAATAAACGTTACTTTTCTTTGGCTGAGAGAAGACTTGAGTTGAATTCATTTAGCAGGACCCGACGTGTTGGGGGTCTCCAGAGCAACCCTAACCCTCTTTATGGGTAACCTCTTCAGTCTCTGCTTCTGAAAATGCTTCCTGCTGGCAAGGGCCATAGAACTGTTCCTGCCTCTCTGGGTCCCATTCAAGGGATATATAGCCTGAGCAGTTATCTGAAAATTGATGACTTGAATAGGAGACAAACCTGGGAAGGAGGTTAAACAGATGAGGACCAAACAGGCACAAAAAGAGTACAGAGAAAGGACAATTTCCCTGGAGGCAATTAAAGATGACTATGGAAAGGTCAAAACATAGAAGGGCATGTTTGATAGGGGAGATTTTTTGCTATTAGATATCCCTTTCTTTTCCTGAATTGCTCCACAGGCATGTAGACCATGGAAAGCAGTAGCAACCATGGAGTCTAGTTGTTTTGAAAAACAGGCAACCAGCTTGGGGTCAGGGCCTAAGGATTGTGTTGGGACTCCTAAAGCCTGTCCTCTCCTTTCATCCACATACAGAGTGAAAGGTCTTTCTAGATTGGGTAGAGCTAATGCTGGAGTTGTGGTCAATTTAGTTTTCAAAGTCTCAAAAGCTTTAGCCTGGTTGGGGCTCCACTCTAGAGGGAGTTAGTCAGGGTCTTGAGTAACAATTAATGGTTGCAATCCCTCCCAGGCCTTAGGCTTAATTGGATATAGATGATGATGGGGGAACATATTAGGATCTAGGAGTCAAACAATGACTGGGGAGGCAAAAGTAGCTTGCCTGGGAATTCCCTGATCCCAAACAATTGGCTCAACTATCTCCCATACTTTCAGGAGAACATGGGGAGGTCTGGGAGGCTTAACTAGAGAAAACTGGCTTCCCAATTTCACCATCAAGTCCCTTCCCGACAAGGGGACAGGATAAGAGGAGAGCATAAGGAAGGAGCATTCAAACAACAGATACTCAAGTATGCAGGGGAAGAGGTATGTCTGGAGACATCCTTCAATACCCCTGATATAACAGGTCGAGAAGAGGGTAGAGCCAGAGTAATTGATTAAAACAGAGAACTCAGCCATAATAAAGTGGGTGACCTTACCTTCAGTTTTGAATTTTGCCCAGGGCTTAGTGAGAGAGGTAGAGAAAGTGGGAGCACTGCCAAGCCCCAGACTCCCATGTCATTCCAATTCTTGAGAAGACTGGAAGACAGGATACTGAGAGGTGGCTCTACCACTTTTCCAACTTCAGGGACAATCCTCCAATGCCCCTTCTAGTCACATGGCCATGGTCCCACCAGCATAGGTTCCTGGGGCTCCCTCTTGGTGGGCACTCTGGAGGGGCATCCTTTGGACCCTCCTTGTGGCATTGAGATCAGGTTTCCCCACTACCCAAGTCATTGGGCTTCCTCTGAGGGGGAATCCTGGAGAGGCACTTCTTGGGTCTTTTCCTGGCCATGACAGCAACCAAGAATGGAACATGTTCTCTGTGTATAGCTCTTTCTCTGTGTTCTCTCTCCTCTGCTGCAAATAGATCTTATAGTGCCAATGTATTCACAGAACCCATGATCACTAAAAATATGCCTGCATGGCGCTTGATCACAAAATATAACAGACTCTCCATATGTAAGACAGAAACAAAACATTTATTCAGAAACCAGAAAACCAAATCCCAACACCAGAAAACTGATTCCATCATAGCAACATAGAAGTTAATGCACTATATTGTAGCAGAGAACCATACCATCCTTTAGCCTTCTCACAAATCAACACAAGCCTAATTGGCAAACTCACTATCAAACTATCAAAAGATAGGCTTTTACTCACAAGCCTATCTGACTCCCTCTGACATATGCTCTCCTCCTCCCAGGCTAGCTAGCTCTGATTACCAGCTTCCTGTGGGCTTTGCTCCACCCTTCAGCAAACTCTTCTCACCATAAACTCCACATGATTGCATTTAGCGTATTAGGGGGAAGAGTATATTTTCAAAGGAGAGAGGTCTTCAAATTCCCTTAGGCTTATTAAGGGGCAAGGAGGATCTTCAAATTACCATTCCAATTACAGGTCTCTGTTATTAAAGATTCCAAAGGCCATCTCTAGTAATTGGGCCTAAAGTGTTTGGGGTCCCATTGCCAGTTTCTACAGTTTCCTCCTAATATCTGGGGCAGACTGATTAATGAAATACATGCTAAGGATTTCTGTCCTTTCTATAGAGTCAGGATCTAAATTCATATATTTCTTAATAGCTCCTACTATCTGGTCTTGTAAAAGGCATGGTTTTTGTTTTCTCCCTGCATAATTCCCCAAACTTTTTGAAAATTTATTTGCTTTTGAAATGCAGTTCTTGCGCCTTCTTCTTTTTTTTTTTTTTAAAGCAATCAGGGTTAAGTAACTTGCTCAAGGTTACATGGCCAGTTATTTCTGGGTGTGGTGCTGAGTATCTGAGCCTGGATTTGATCCAGGTCATCCCAACACTGGAGCCGGTGCTCTTACTTGCTGTGCTACCTGGCCACCCCAGTTCTTACGCCTTCTAACAGGCAAAGTACCATATGTCTCCTTTTCCCTTATCCTCACTCTTTTGACAATCCCATCCTGGGTCACTAGTGGGAACAGCCACTGTTCTGGGGAGTATTTTGTGGGCTCATTGCTAGCCAAAAAATCCCCACATTTTGGAGCTTATTCCTAGATTATCCTCTTCTCCTCAGTGGAACAACAGGTGGAGAAGAGGATATGCAAACCATCCCAAGAAAACTCTAATTGTAGTGATATGTCCCTAAAACCCTCAGCTTAGTGGGATTTTCCGAGTATCTCCCCAGTTTCTCTTTAACTTGAGTGGGATCTGAAACAGAGATTTTAAATGCACTCTAATTGTCCCACTGGGCAATTTCCTTAGGGGAAAATTCCCTGAAATTGCTATGGGGACAGGGACTTGGGAAGGGAGATAGGAGGTCTCACTTCTTGTAAGGGAGGAGCTAGGGAGTGCTGGCTCAACTTAATTAAGCTGCAAGGCTGGGGGATCCTGCTGTCAAGTGAAAACATCAGCTGGCACATGAGGAGGGAAAGGAGTCAGAAGGGAGATACGCCAGAGGGAGCTGTGCTTGGTGTTTCAACACTAACCCCTTTGTAATGTAGACCTTAGAACTGGAAGGGATCTAGCCATCATCCAGTCCCTTCTCATCATTTTACAGATGAAGAAAATGAGGTACAGGGAGATAAAATGATTTGTCCCAGGGCATGGACTAGCAGAGTATCAGACCCAGTACCCTCCATTCCACTATGCTCAGAATCATCATTTTCTTTTTAAAAAAATTTTTGGTCTTTATTAATTTGTTTGTTTATTTTTAGTTGACAAGATTCGGTTTCACAATCCCTTGAGTTTCAAATTTTCTCTCCCTCCTTCCTCCTCCCCCCTGCTCATGGTGGCATACAATCAAGTATAGGATGTGCAAATACTTTCACATTAGACATTGGTCAGGTTATAAAGAAGGATTGTATCAGATGGAACGAACAATAGGAAAGAGGAAACAGAACCAAACAAGAAAAAGAAAAAGAGCAGGTAGTTTGCTTCAGTCTGGGTTCATACTCAGTTCTTTCTAGTTCTTTCTCTGGATGTAGACATCTCTCTGCATCATGAGTCTTTTGGGGTGTGCTCAAGACCCCAAAATACCACATGCCAGGTCCTGTTGAATGAATTTAACTCCTCACCTTCCCCTAATCATCTCCTGAAATCTATTTCTTCATTGTAGTCCAACTCAAGTGCTATTTTTGTCTATGATAAAGCAGCATGGAGTAGATAGAGTACTGGACCTGTAGCCAGGTGCTGAGTTCAGACTGATGTACACAAAAATATTTAGCACACATCTTTATAGGAGCAAAGAATTGGAAACTAAGGGATATTCTATTAGGGAATAGCTAAACAAATGATGGTCTATGAATGTAACAGAACATTATTATGCCATAAAAAAAGATGATATGGATTGTTTCAGGGAAAACTGGGAAGATCTGGTGCAGAATGAAGTGAGCAGGATTAGGAAAACAATTTATAGGAAAGATGAAAGCCAAACCAGGAGGACAATATAGACAGAAATATAAAGAAAAAGAAACTTGAAATATTCAAGAACTCTGGTCAATGCAATGACCAAATACAATTCCAGAGTACTAACGATGAAGTATACTATCTGCCTTTTGATAGAGAAGTGATGAATTTAAAATACAGAACAAAACACACACTTTTAGACACAGCCAGTGGATGAACTTATTTTGCTTTACTATGCATATTTATTGACCTTTTTCTTTTCCAATGGTAAGTAGGTGGGAAAGGATTAAGGATAGCAACCCCCCCCCCAAAAAACCCCCCAAAACAACAAAAACCAACAAGAAAAACCCCCAAACCCAAACCAAACAACTGCAGTGTAATAGTGGTGTGATCACAAGCAAGTCATGTGGCCTTCCTAATTCTGTTTTGCCATCTATAAAATCAGGATAATCATGTCTTTAG